>NC_057808.1:497291601-497468303 GCF_018294505.1 Triticum aestivum | reverse complement strand
CATGCGTGCCAGAGCTGGTGGCTGGGCACTTGGGTTCAGCTTGGTCATTGGCTTTGGTTTGTCGTGGTGTTGTAGGCTTTGTTGTCGTGACGCCATCCGACCTGATCCGGTTCGAATAAATGATGGAGTGCAGTGAATTATTTTGTTCTTTATTTCTTTGATGACACCATGGTAGTAATTAGGGCATGAGCTATGGAGGCATCACCTAGGCGTGGTCTTGGTCTCCACCTAAGAAAAAAACGATGAGGCCACCGTATGAATATTCCCCATCCAACACAAGCAGCATCTCCCAGTGGTCCACCTATCTCTCTCCATAACTGCCTTTTTTTATTTTCCGTCCAAATACATATAGTTGCTCTCTCCTCCACCCCCTCCTTACCGTTTGCCTTTTTCAGCAAGGAAGTCGGATCCTCTGCAAGAGGTCGTTTCATTCTGTAAGCTACCGTCTTTTTCGCTTTTCTCCTCCACATGGGCTGCTCATCCGACGTGTACCTACGGGACAACTGTCCACCCTGGAGCGATGGCCATGCCCTTACGAGCTGTAGGAGATAGAGGGGTATAATACGTATCTGGACGGTTAGGATTGTAGAGTGGCCCATGCATGAAGTTACGGATCTCTACGTGTTTGGCAATGTTTAAAAAGGGCATCGGTGACATCTCACCCATCTAATCCCATGATCTAACGGTTCAAGATCTTTCAAGGTTGAGCATCAGTCATGTTGAGCACTCTAACAAGCCACAAAATCACACCAATCAACCCCTAATACCATACCTCTTCGTCTTCACCATAACTACCTCCTCGAGCTTCCCATGGCACCCCCCCTTGTCGCCACCTCTCCCATATAGTTGTTTGTCACTCATCGCTTCTCTGCAGGCCATCAACGTCGTTCTATCGCCTCTACCATCTAGCTGTCGGCCTTTGCTACTTGTGAGTTGCGTTGGGATTTCCTCGAAGAGGAGAGGATGATGCAGTACAATAGAGGTAAGTATTTCCTAGAGGCAATAATAAAGTTGTTATTTATATTTTCTTATATCATGATAAATTTTTATTATTCATGCTAGAATTGTATTAACCGGAAACTTAGTACATGTGTGAATACATAGTCAAAACAGAGTGTCCCTAGTATGCCTCTACTTGACCAGCTCGTTAATCAAAGATGGTTATGTTTCCTGACCATAGACATGTCTTGTTATTTGATGAACGGGATCACATCATTAGAGAATGTTGTGATGGACAAGACCCATCCGTTAGCTTAGCATAATGATCGTTTAGTTTTATTGCTATTGCTTTCATCATGACTTATACATGTTCCTCTGACTATGAGATTATGCAACTCCCGAGTACCGGGGGAACACCTTGTGTGCTATCAAACGTCACAACGTAGCTGGGTGATTATAAAGATGCTCTACAGATGTCTCCGAAGGTGTTTGTTGGGTTTGCATAGATCGAGATTAGGATTTGTCACTCCGTGTATCGGAGAGGTATCTCTAGGCCCTCTCGGTAATGCACATCACTATAAGCCTTGCAAGCAATGTGACTAATGAGTTATTCACGGGATGATGCATTACGGAACGAGTAAAGAGACTTGCCGGTAACGAGATTGAACAAGGTATGATGATATCAACGATCGAATCTCGGGCAAGTAACATACCGATGACAAAGGGAACAACGTATGTTGTTATGCGGTTTGACCGATAAAGATCTTCGTAGGAGCCAATATGAGCATCCAGGTTCCGCTATTGGTTATTGACCGGAGATGTGTCTCAGTCATGTCTACATAGTTCTCGAACTCGTAGGGTCCACACGCTTAACGTTCGATGACGATTTGTATTATGAGTTATGTGAGTTGACGACCGAAGTTTGTTCGGAGTCCCGGATGAGATCACGGACATGACGAGGAGTCTTGAAATGGTCGAGAGGTAAAGATTCAAATATAGGACGATGGTATTTGGACACCGGAAGTGTTCCGGGTGATACCGGGTCATCGGAAGGGGTTCCGGGCAACCCCCGGCAAAGATATGGGCTTAATGGGCCAAGTAAGGGAACACACCAGCCCACAAGGGGCTGGTGCGTGTTGGGGATAGTAGCAGAATTTTAAAATTTCCTACGCATCACCAAGATCCATCTATGGAGTATACTAGCAACAAGGGGAAAGGAGTGCATCTACATACCCTTGTAGATCGCGAGCGGAAGCGTTCCAATGAACGGGGTTGATGGAGTCGTACTCGCCGTGATCCAAATCACCGATGACCGAGTGCCGAACGGACGGCACCTCCGCGTTCAACACACGTACGGAGCAGCGACGTCTCCTCCTTCTTGATCCAGCAAGTGGGAAGGAGAGGTTGATGGAGATCCAGCAGCACGACGGCGTGGTGGTGGATGTAGCGGGATCTCGGCAGGGCTTCGCCAAGCTTCTGCGAGAGGGAGAGGTGTTGCAGGGGAGGAGGGAGGCGCCAAGGGCTGTGTTGTTGCTGCCCTCCCTCCCCCCTTTATATAGGCCCCCTGGAGGGGGGGCGGCCCTGGAAACCCATCTATGGGAGGGGGCGGTGGCCAAGGGGGGGGGACTTCCCCCCCAAGTCAAGTGGGGCGCCCCCACCCCTAGGGTTTCCAACCCTAGGCGCAGGGGGAGGCCCAAGGGGGGCACCCCAGCCCACTAAGGGCTGGTTCCCTTCCCTCTTCAGCCCATGGGGCCCTCCGGGATAGGTGGCCCCACCCGATGGACCCCCGGGACCCTTCCGGTGGTCCCGGTACAATACCGATAACCCCCGAAACCTTCCCGGTGGCCGAAACTGGACTTCCTATATATAATTTTTCACCTCCGGACCATTCCGAAACTCCTCGTGACGTCCGGGATCTCATCCGAGACTCCGAACAACTTTCGGGTTTCCGCATACTCATATCTCTACAACCCTAGCGTCACCGAACCTTGAGTGTGTAGACCCTACGGGTTCGGGAGACATGCAGACATGACCGAGACGCCTCTCCGGTCAATAACCAACAGCGGGATCTGGATACCCATGTTGGCTCCCACATGTTCCACGATGATCTCATCGGATGAACCACGATGTCGAGGATTCAATCAATCCCGTATACAATTCCCTTTGTCAATCGGTATGTTACTTGCCCGAGATTCGATCGTCGGTATCCCAATACCTTGTTCAATCTTGTTACCGGCAAGTCTCTTTACTCGTACCGCAATGCATGATCCCGTGACTAACTCCTTAGTCACATTGAGCTCATTATGATGATGCATTACCGAGTGGGCCCAGAGATACCTCTCCGTCACACGGAGTGACAAATCCCAGTCTTGATCCGTGCCAACCCAACAGACACTTTCGGAGATACCCGTAGTGCACCTTTATAGTCACCCAGTTACGTTGTGACGTTTGGCACACCCAAAGCACTCCTACGGCATCCGGGAGTTGCACGATCTCATGGTTTAAGGAAAAGATACTTGACATTGGAAAAGCTCTAGCAAACGAACTACACGATCTTTACAGCTATGCTTAGGACTGGGTCTTGTCCATCACATCATTCTCCTAATGATGTGATCCCGTTATCAATGACATCCAATGTCCATAGTCAGGAAACCATGACTATCTGTTGATCAACGAGCTAGTCAACTAGAGGCTTACTAGGGACACGTTGTGGTCTATGTATTCACACATGTATTACGATTTCCGGATAACACAATTATAGCATGAATAATAGACAATTATCATGAACAAAGAAATATAATAATAACCATTTATTATTGCCTCTAGGGCATATTTCCAACAGTCTCCCACTTGCACTAGAGTCAATAATCTAGTTACATTGTGATGAATCGAACACCCATAGCGTCCTGGTGTTGATCATGTTTTGCTCTAGGGAGAGGTTTAGTCAACGGATCTGCTACATTCAGATCCGTATGTACTTTACAAATATCTATGTCTCCATTTTGAACACTTTCACGAATGGAGTTGAAGCGACGCTTGATATGCCTGGTCTTCCTGTGAAACCTGGGCTCCTTGGCAAGGGCAATAGCTCCAGTGTTGTCACAGAAGAGAGTCATCGGGCCCGACGCATTGGGAATCACCCCTAGGTCGGTAATGAACTCCTTTATCCAGACTGCTTCCTGTGCTGCCTCTGAGGCCGCCATGTACTCCGCTTCACATGTAGATCCCGCCACCACGCTTTGCTTGCAACTGCACCAGCTTACTGCCCCTCCATTCAAAATATACACGTATCCGGTTTGTGACTTCGAGTCATCCTGATCTGTGTCGAAGCTAGCATCGACGTAACCCTTTACGACGAGCTCTTCGTCACCTCCATAAACGAGAAACATATCCTTAGTCCTCTTCAGGTACTTCAGGATATTCTTGACCGCTGTCCAGTGTTCCATGCCGGGATTACTTTGGTACCTTCCTACCAAACTTACGGCAAGGTTTACATCAGGTCTGGTACACAGCATGGCATACATTATAGACCCTATGGCCGAGGCATAGGGGATGACACTCATCTTTTCTCTATCTTCTGCCGTGGTCGGGCATTGAGCCGTGCTCAATTGCACACCTTGCAATACAGGCAAGAACCCCTTCTTGGACTGATCCATATTGAACTTCTTCAATATCTTGTCAAGGTATGTACTCCGTGAAAGACCAATGAGGCGTCTTGATCTATCTCTATAGATCTTGATGCCTAATATATAAGCAGCTTCTCCAAGGCCCTTCATTGAAAAACACTTATTCAAATAGGCCTTTATACTTTCCAATAATTCTATATCATTTCCCATCAATAGTATGTCATCCACATATAATATGAGAAATGCTACAGAGCTCCCACTCACTTTCTTGTAAACACAGGCTTCTCCATAAGTCTGTGTAAACCCAAACGCTTTGATCATCTCATCAAAGCGAATGTTCCAACTCCGAGATGCTTGCACCAGCCCATAGATTGAGCGCTGGAGCTTGCATACTTTGTTAGCATTCTTAGGATCGACAAAACCTTCCGGCTGCATCATATACAATTCTTCCTTAAGGAAGCCGTTAAGGAATGCCGTTTTGACGTCCATCTGCCATATCTCATAATCATAGTATGCGGCAATTGCTAACATGATTCGGACGGACTTCAGCTTCGCTACGGGTGAGAAGGTCTCATCGTAGTCAACCCCTTGAACTTGTCGATAACCCTTAGCGACAAGTCGAGCCTTATAGATGGTCACATTACCATCCGCGTCTGTCTTCTTCTTAAAGATCCATTTATTTTCTATGGCTCGCCGACCATCGGGCAAGTCAGTCAAAGTCCATACTTCGTTTTCATACATGGATCCTATCTCGGATTTCATGGCTTCTAGCCATTTGTCGGAATCCGGGCCCGCCATCGCTTCTTCATAGTTTGAAGGTTCACCGTTGTCTAACAACATGATTTCCATGACAGGGTTGCCGTACCACTCTGGTGCGGAACGTGTCCTTGTGGACCTACGAAGTTCAGCAGTAACTTGATCTGAAGCTTCATGATCATCATCATTAACTTCCTCCCCAGTCGGTGTAGGCACCACAGGAACATCTTCCCGCGCTACGCTACTTTCCGGTTCGGAAGGGGTGACTATCACCTCATCAAGTTCCACTTTCCTCCCACTCAATTCTTTCGAGAGAAACTCTTTCTCCAGAAAGGACCCATTCTTGGCAACAAAGATCTTGCCTTCGGATCTGAGGTAGAAGGTATACCCAATGGTTTCCTTAGGGTATCCTATGAAGATGCATTTTTCCGACTTGGGTTCGAGCTTTTCAGGTTGAAGTTTCTTGACATAAGCATCGCATCCCCAAACTTTTAGAAACGACAGCTTAGGTTTCTTCCCAAACCATAGTTCATACGGTGTTGTCTCAACGGATTTCGACGGAGCCCTATTTAAAGTGAATGCGGCAGTCTCTAAAGCATAGCCCCAAAATGAGAGCGGTAGATCGGTAAGAGACATCATAGATCGCACCATATCCAATAGAGTGCGATTACGACGTTCGGACACACCGTTTCGCTGAGGTGTTCCAGGTGGCGTGAGTTGTGAAACGATTCCACATTTCTTTAAGTGTGTACCAAATTCGTGACTTAAATATTCTCCACCACGATCTGATCGTAAGAATTTTATTTTCCTGTCACGTTGATTCTCAACCTCACTCTGAAATTCCTTGAACTTTTCAAAGGTTTCAGACTTGTGTTTCATTAGGTAGACATACCCATATCTACTTAAGTCATCAGTGAGAGTGAGAACATAACGATAGCCTCCGCGAGCCTCAACACTTATTGGACCGCACACATCGGTATGTATGATTTCCAATAAGTTGGTTGCTCGCTCCATTGTTCCGGAGAACGGAGTCTTGGTCATCTTACCCATGAGGCATGGTTCGCACGTGTCAAATGATTCGTAATCAAGAGACTCCAAAAGTCCATCTGCATGGAGCTTCTTCATACGCTTGACACCAATGTGACCAAGGCGGCAGTGCCACAAGTTTGTGGGACTATTGTTATCAACTTTACATCTTTTGGTATTCACACTATGAATATGTGTAACATCATGTTCGAGATTCATCAAGAATAAACCATTGACCAGCGGGGCATGACCATAAAACATATCTCTCATATAAATAGAACAACCATTATTCTCGGATTTAAATGAGTAGCCATCTCGAATTAAACGAGATCCAGATACAATGTTCATGCTCAAAGCTGGCACTAAATAACAATTATTGAGGTTTAAAACTAATCCCGTAGGTAAATGTAGAGGTAGCGTGCCGACGGCGATCACATCGACCTTGGAACCATTCCCGACGCGCATCGTCACCTCGTCCTTCGCCAGTCTCCGTTTATTCCGCAGCTCCTATTTTGAGTTACAAATATGAGCAACCGCACCGGTATCAAATACCCAGGAGCTACTACGAGTACTGGTAAGGTACACATCAATTACATGTATATCACATATACCTTTGGGGTTGCCGGCCTTCTTGTCCGCTAAGTATTTGGGGCAGTTCCGCTTCCAGTGACTACTTCCCTTGCAATAAAAGCACTCAGTCTCAGGCTTGGTCCATTCCTTGGCTTCTTCCCGGCAACTGGCTTACCGGGCGCGGCAACTCCCTTGCCGTCCTTCTTGAAGTTCTTCTTACCCTTGCCTTTCTTGAACTTAGTGGTTTTATTCACCATCAACACTTGATGTTCCTTTCTGATCTCCACCTCCACTGATTTCAGCATCGAATACACCTCAGGAATGGTCTTTTCCATCCCCTGCATATTGAAGTTCATCACAAAGCTCTTGTAGCTCGGTGGAAGCGACTGAAGGATTCTGTCAATGACCGCGTCATCCGGGAGATTAACTCCCAGCTGAGACAAGCGGTTGTGTAACCCAGACATTCTGAGTATGTGCTCGCTAACAGAACTATTTTTCCTCCATTTTAAAGTTGAAGAACTTGTCGGAGACTTCATATCTCTCGACCCGGGCATGAGCTTGGAAAACCATTTTCAGCTCTTCGAACATCTCATATGCTCCATGCTTCTCAAAACGCTTTTGGAGACCCGGTTCTAAGCTGTAAAGCATGCCGCACTGAACGAGGGAGTAATCATCAGCACGTGATTGCCAAGCGTTCATAACGTCTTGGTTCTCTGGGATGGGTGCTTCACCTAGCGGTGCTTCTAAGACATAATCTTTCTTGGCAGCTATGAGGATGATCCTCAGGTTCCGGACCCAGTCCGTATAGTTGCTGCCATCATCTTTCAGCTTGGTTTTCTCTAGGAACACGTTGAAGTTGAGGACAACGTGGGCCATTTGATCTACAAGACATATTGTAAAGATTTTAGACTAAGTTCATGATAATTAAGTTCATATAATCAAATTATTTAATGAACTCCCACTCAGATAGACATCCCTCTAGTCATCTAAGTGAAACATGATCCGAGTTAACTAGGCCGTGTCCGGTCATCACGTGAGACGGACTAGTCAAGATCGGTGAACATCTCCATGTTGATCGTATCTTCTATACGACTCATGCTCGACCTTTCGGTCCTCCGTGTTCCGAGGCCATGTCTGTACATGCTAGGCTCGTCAAATCAACCTAAGTGTATTGCGTGTGTTCCGAGGCCATGTCTGTACATGCTAGGCTCGTCAACACCCGTTGTATGCGAACGTTAGAATCTATCACACCCGATCATCACATGGTGCTTCGAAACAACGAACCTTCGCAATGGTGCACAGTTAGGGGGAACACTTTCTTGAAATTATTATAAGGGATCATCTTACTTACTACCGTCGTTCTAAGCAAATAAGATGCAAAACATGATAAACATCACATGCAATCAAATAGTGACATGATATGGCCAATATCATTTTGCTCCTTTGATCTCCATCTTCGGGGCACCATGATCATCTTCGTCACCGGCATGACACCATGATCTCCATCATCATGATCTCCATCATTGTGTCTTCATGAAGTTGTCACGCCAACGATTACTTCTACTTCTATGGCTAACGCGTTTAGCAACAAAGTAAAGTAATTTACATGGCGTTATTCAATGACACGCAGGTCATACAAAAAGAAAGACAACTCCTATGGCTCCTGCCGGTTGTCATACTCATCGACATGCAAGTCGTGATTCCTATTACAAGAATATGATCAATCTCATACATCACATATATCATTCATCACTTCTTCTGGCCATATCACATCACATAGCACATGCTGCAAAAACAAGTTAGACGTCCTCTAATTGTTGTTCCAAGTTTTTACGTGGCTTGTATAGGTTTCTAGCAAGAACGTTTCTTACCTACGTAAAACCACAACGTGATATGCCAATTTCTATTTACCCTTCATAAGGACCCTTTTCATCGAATCCGTTCCGACTAAAGTGGGAGAGACAGACACCCGCTAGCCACCTTATGCAACTAGTGCATGTCAGTCGGTGGAACCTGTCTCACGTAAGCGTACGTGTAAGGTCGGTCCGGGCCGCTTCATCCCACAATACCGCCGAAACAAGATAAGACTAGTAGCGGCAAGAAGAATTGGCAACATCTACGCCCACAACTGCTTTGTGTTCTACTCGTGCATAGTAACTACGCATAGGCCTGGCTCTAATACCACTGTTGGGGATCGTAGCAGAATTTTAAAATTTCCTACGCATCACCAAGATCCATCTATGGAGTATACTAGCAACGAGGGGAAAGGAGTGCATCTACATACCCTTGTAGATCGCGAGCAGAAGCGTTCCAATGAACGGGGTTGATGGAGTCGTACTCGCCGTGATCCAAATCACCGATGACCGAGTGCCGAACGGACGGCACCTCCGCATTCAACACACGTACGGAGCAGCGACGTCTCCTCCTTCTTGATCCAGCAAGGGGGAAGGAGAGGTTGATGGAGATCAAGCAGCACGACGGCGTGGTGGTGGATGTAGCGGGATCTCGGCAGGGCTTCGCCAAGCTTCTGCGAGAGGGAGAGGTGTTGCAGGGGAGGAGGGATGCGCCAAGGGTTGTGTTGTTGCTGCCCTCCCTCCCCCCTTTATATAGCCCCCCTGGAGGGGTGGCGGCCCTGGAAACCCATCTATGGGAGGGGGCGGCGGCCAAGGGGGGGGGAAACTTCCCCCCCAAGTCAAGTGGGGCGCCCCCACCCCTAGGGTTTCCAACCCTAGGCGCAGGGGGAGGCCCAAGGGGGGCGCCCCAGCCCACTAAGGGCTGGCTCCCTTCCCTCTTCAGCCCATGGGGCCCTCCGGGATAGGTGGCCCCACCCGGTGGACCCCCGAGACCCTTCCGGTGGTCCCGGTACAATACCGATAACCCCCGAAACCTTCCCGGTGGCCGAAACTGGACTTCCTATATATAATTCTTCACCTCCGGACCATTCCGGAACTCCTCGTGACGTCCGAGATCTCATCCGGGACTCCGAACAACTTTCGGGTTTCCGCATACTCATATCTCTACAACCCTAGCGTCACCGAACCTTAAGTGTGTAGACCCACGGGTTCGGGAGACATGCAGACATGACCGAGACGCCTCTCCGGTCAATAACCAACAGCGGGATCTGGATACCCATGTTGGCTCCCACATGTTCCACGATGATCTCATCGGATGAACCACGATGTCGAGGATTCAATCAATCCCGTATACAATTCCCTTTGTCAATCGGTATGTTACTTGCCCGAGATTCGATCGTCGGTATCCCAATACCTTGTTCAATCTCGTTACCGGCAAGTCTCTTTACTCGTACCGCAATGCATGATCCCGTGACTAACTCCTTAGTCACATTGAGCTCATTATGATGATGCATTACCGAGTGGGCCCAGAGATACCTCTCCGTCACACGGAGTGACAAATCCCAGTCTCGATCCGTGCCAACCCAACAGACACTTTCGGAGATACCCGTAGTGCACCTTTATAGTCACCCAGTTACGTTGTGACGTTTGGCACACCCAAAGCACTCCTACGGCATCCGGGAGTTGCACGATCTCATGGTCTAAGGAAAAGATACTTGACATTGGAAAAGCTCTAGCAAACGAACTACACGATCTTTACAGCTATGCTTAGGACTGGGTCTTGTCCATCACATCATTCTCCTAATGATGTGATCCCGTTATCAATGACATCCAATGTCCATAGTCAGGAAACCATGACTATCTGTTGATCAACGAGCTAGTCAACTAGAGGCTTACTAGGGACACATTGTGGTCTATGTATTCACACATGTATTACGATTTCCGGATAACACAATTATAGCATGAATAATAGACAATTATCATGAACAAAGAAATATAATAATAACCATTTATTATTGCCTCTAGGGCATATTTCCAACAGTGCGCCCCCTATAGGGCCAGCCACGTGGGGAGAAAGGGAAAGGAGAGGAGGAAAAGGAAAGTATGAAGTAGGACTCCTACTTACTCCCCTCCCCCCTTCTTCCTTTCCCCCTTGTCCAAATATGGTAGGGGGGACGAATTGGACTAGGGGCTCAAGTAGGATTCCTCCTACTTGGGCGCGCCCTAGGCTGCCTCCCTCCCTCTCCCTCCTTTATATACGTGGGGAGGGCACCCCTAGAACACACATCAATTGTTCCTAGCCGTGTGCGGCGCCCCCTCCACAGTTAACACCTCGGTCATATCGTCGTAGTGCTTAGGCGAAGCCCCGCGCCGGTAACTTCATCATCACCGTCGCCACGCCATCGTGCTAACGGAACTCTCCCTCGTCCTCAACTGGATCAAGAGCTCGAGGGACGTCATCATGCTGAACGTGTCCTGAACACGGAGGTGTTGTACGTTCGGTACTTGGATCGGTTGGATTGTGAAGACGTTCGACTGCATCAACCGCGTTACTAAACGCTTCCGCTTTCGGTCTACAAGGGTACGTAGACACACTCTCCCCCTCTCGTTGCTATGTTGGGGAACGTAGTAATAATTCAAAATTTTCCTACGTGTCACCAAGATCAATCTAGGAGATGCTAGCAACGAGAGTGAGGGAGTGCATCTTCATACCCTTGATCACTAAGCGGAAGCGTTACAAGAACGCCGTTGATGGAGTCGTACTCGCGGCGATTCAAATCGCGGAAGATCCGACCTAGCGCCGAACGGACGGCGCCTCCGCGTTCAACACACGTACAGCCCGGGGACGTCTCCTCCTTCTTGATCCAGCAAGGGGAGAGGAGAAGTTGAGGGAGAACTCCAGCAGCACGACGGCGTGGTGGCGATGGAGCTCGTGGTTCTCCGGCAGAGCTTCGCTAAGCACTACGGAGGAGGAGGAGGAGTTGGAGGAGGAGAGGGCTGCGCCAGGGGAAGGGGTGCGGCTGTCCTCTCTCTCCCTCACTGTATATAGGGGGAAGGGGGTGGAGGAGGCGCCCTAGGGTTCCCTAGGGGAGGGTGGCGGCCACAGGGAAACCCTAGATGGGTTTGGGCGCCCCCACCCCTAGGAAACTTGCCCCCCAAACCGGGAGGGGTGGCTGCCCTAGGGGAGGCACCCCCACCTCTCCACGTTACGTGAGATGGGGTGGGAGGGGCGCACAGCCCCTTAGTGGGCTGATGTGCCCCCTCCCCTTGGCCCATAAGGCCCCCCAGCGCTTGTCGGGGCCTCCGAAACACCTTTCGGTCACGCTGGTCGTCACCCGGTACTCCCAGAACAATTCCGGACTCCTATAGCCTTCATCCAATATATTGATCTTCACCTCCGAACCATTCCAGAGTTCTTTGTCACGTGCGGGATCTCATCGAGACTCCGAACAACCTTCGGTAACCACATATACTATTTCCCATAACAACTCTAGCGTCACCGAACCTTAAGTGTGTAGACCCTACGGGTTAGGGAACCATGCAGACATGACCGAGACGTTCTTCGGCCAATAACCAACAGCGGGATCTGGATACCCATGTTGGCTCCCACATGCTCCACGATGATCTCATCGGATGAACCACGATGTCGAGGTTTCAATCAATCCCGTATTCAATTCCCTTTGTCTATCGGTATGTTACTTGCCCGAGATTCGATCGTCGGTATCCCCATACCTCGTTCAATATCGTTACCGGCAAGTCTCTTTACTCGTTCCGTAACACATGATCCCGTGGCTAACTCCTTAGTCACATTGAGCTCATTATGATGATGCATTACCGAGTGGGCCCAGAGATACCTCTCCATCATACGGAGTGACAAATCCCAGTCTCGATTCGTGCCAACCCAACAGACACTTTCGGAGATACCTGTAGTGCCCCTTTATAGTCACCCAGTTACGTTGTGACATTTGATACACCCAAAGCACTCCTACGGTATCCGGGAGTTGCACAATCTCATGGTCTAAGGAAATGATACTTGACATTAGAAAAGCTCTAGCAAACGAACTACGCGATCTTGTTCTATGCTTAGGATTGGGTCTTGTCCATCACACCATTCTCCTAATGATGTGATCCCGTTATCAATGACATCCAATGTCCATGGTCAGGAAACCATAACCATCTATTGATTAACGAGCTAGCCAACTAGAGGCTCACTAGGGACATGTTGTGGTCTATGTATTCACACATGTATTACGGTTTCCGGTTAATATAATTATAGCATGAAAAATAGACAATTATCATGAACAAGGAAATATAATAATAACCATTTTATTATTGCCTCTAGGGCATATTTCCAACAGTCTCCCACTTGCACTAGAGTTAATAATCTAGTTACATTGTGATGAATCGAACACCCATAGTTCACATCGCCATGTGACCAACACCCAAAGAGTTTACTAGAGTCAATAATCTAGTTCACATCACCATGTGATTAAGACTCAATGAGTTCTGGGGATTGATCATGTTATGCTTCTGAGAGAGGTTTTTTAGTCAACGGGCCTGCAACATTCAGATCCGTGTGTACTTCGCAAATCTATATTTCATATTGCAAATGTTGCTACCATGCTCCACTTGGAGCTATTCCAAATGGTTGCTCCACTATACGTATCCGGTTTGCTACTCAGAGTCATCCGGGTAGGTGTTAAAGCTTGCACGACATAACCCTTTACGCCGAACTCTTTATCACCTCCAAAACCGAGAAACATTTCCTTATTCCTCTAAGGACAATTTTGACCGCTGTCTAATGATCCATTCCTGGATCACTTTTGTACCCCCCCCTTTTCCAGACTCGTGGCAAGGCATATCTCAGGTGTGGTACACAACATGGCATATCGAATAGAGCCTATTGCCAAGGCATAGGGGACGACCTTCGTCCTTTCTCTTTCTTCTGCCGTGGGCGAGCTTCAAGTCTTAACTTCACACCTTACAACTCAGGCAAGAACTCCTTTGACTGATCCATTTTGAACTCCTTCAAAATCATGTCAAGGTCTGTGCTCTGTGAAAGTCTTATCAGGCGTCTTGATCTATCTCTATAGATCTTGATACCCAACATGTAAGCAGTTTTACACAGGTCTTCCTTTGAAAAACTCCATTCAAACAACCCTTTATGCTTTCCAGAAATTCTACATCATTTCCGATCAACAATATGTCATCCACATATACTTATCAGAAATGTCGTAGTGCTCCCACTCACTTTCTTGCAAATACAAGTTTCTTGCAAACTTTGTATAAAACCAAAAAACTTTGATCACCTCATCAAAGCGTATGTTCCAACTCCGAGATGCTTGCTCCAGTCCATAGAAGGACCGCTGGAGTTTGCATACCTTTTAGCATCCTTAGGATTGACAAAATCTTCTGGTTGTATCACATACATCCTTTCCTCACGGAAACCATCAAGGAAACTTTGTTTTGACATCCATCTGCCAGATTTCGTAAATGAAAATGTAGCAACTGCTAACATGATTTAATAGACTTTAGTATCGCTATGATTGAGAAAGTCTCATCACAGTCAACTCCTTGAACTTGTCGGAAACTTCTTTGAGACAAGTCGAGCTTCATAAATGGTGACATTACCATCAACATCTGTCTTCTTCTTAAAGATCCATTTATTCTCAATGGCTTGCCGATCATCGGGCAAGTCCACCAAAGTCCATACTTTGTTCTCATACATGGATCCTATCTCGGATTTCATGGCTTTCAGCCATTTGTTGGAATCCGGGCCCACCATCGCTTCTCCATAGCTCATAGGTTCATCGTTGTCCAACAACATGACCTTTAAGACAGGGTTTCCACTCAGAAGTTGTACACACCTTGTCGACCTACGAGGTTTGATAGTAACTTCATCTGAAGCTCCATGATCATCATCATTAGCTTTCTCTTCAACTGAGGCAAGTGCCACAGAAACATCTTTCTGTGCTACGCTACTCTCTGATTGAAGTGAAGGTTCAACAACCTCATCAAGTTCTATCTTCCTCCCACTCAATTCTTTCGAGAGAAACTCTTTCTCGAGAAAGGACCTGTTCATAGCGACAAACAATTTGCCCTCAGATCTGAGATAGAAGGTATAACCAATCGTCTTGTTTGGGTATTCTATGAAGACACAATTTTCCGCTTTGGGTTCGAGCTTTTATGGCCGAAGCCTATCGACATAAGCATCGTAGCCCCAGACCATAAGAAACAACAACTTAGGTTTCTTGCCAAACCATAGTTCATACGGTGTCGTCTCCACGGACTTAGATGGTGCCCTATTTAAAGTGAATGTAATTGTCTCTAATGCATAACCCCAAAATGATAGCGGTAGATCGGTAAGAGACATCATAGATCGCACCATATCCAATAGGGTGCGATTACGACGCTCGGACACACCATTACGCTATGGTGTTTCAGGTGGCGTCAACTGTGAAACTATTCCACCTAGTCTTTAGTGATTTCCAAACTCATAACTCAGATACTTTTCCCTAGATCAGATCATAGGAACTTGATCTTCTTGTTATGATGATTCTCAACTTCACTCTGAAATTGCTTGAACTTTTCAAACGTTTCAGACGTATGCTTCATTAAGTAAATATACCCATATCTACTCAATTCATCGGTGAAGGTGAGAAAATAATTATATCCACTGCGTGCGTCAACACTCATCGGACCGCACACATCAGCATGTGTGATTTCCAACAAGTCACTTGCCCGTTCCATTGTTCCAGAAAAGAGGGTTTTAGTCATCTTGCCTATGAGGCATGGTTCGCATGTGTCAGGTGATTCAAAATCAAGTTACTTCAAAAGTCCATTAGCATGGAGGTTCTTCATGCGCTTTACACCAATATGACCTAAGCGGCAGTGCCACAAGAAAGTGGTACTATCATTATCAACTCTACATCTTTTGGCATCAATGTTATGAACATGTGTATCACTACGACCGAGATTCAATAAACCATTCACATTGGGTGCATGACCATAGAAGGTATTATTCATGTAAACAGAATAACCATTATTCTCTGACTTAAATGAATAACTGTATTGCAATAAACATGATCTAATCATGTTCATGATCAACGCAGACACCAATGCAAACAACATTGATCTGGGTTCAATACTAATCCTGAAGGTAGAGGGAGCGTGCGATGGTGATCATATCATCCTTGGAAACACTTCCAACACACATCGTCACCTCGCCCTTAGCTAGTCTCTGTTTATTCCGTAGCTTTTGTTTCGTGTTACCAATATTAGCAACTGAACCGGTATCTAATACCCGTGTGCTACTAGGAGTACTAGTAAGGTACACATCAATAACACATATATCAAATATACTTTTGTTGAAGTTGCCATCCTTCTTATCTACCAAGTATTTGAGGCAGTTCCGCTACCAGTGACCGTTCCCCCTAATAGAAGCACTTCGTCTCGGGTTTGGGTTCTTGGGTTTCTTCACTGGAGCGGCAACTGGCTTGCCATTCATGAAGTTTCCCTTGTTGCCCTTGCCCTTCTTGGAACCAGTGGTCTTGTTAACCATCAACACTTGATGCTCCTTCTTGATTTCTACCTTCATGGCCTTAAGCACGACGAACAGCTCCGGGATCATCTTCCCTTGCATGTCATAGTTCATCATGAAACTCTAGTAGCTTGGTGATAGTGACTGGAGAACTTTGTCAATCACTCTCTTATCTGGAAGATCATCTCCCACTTGATTCAAGCGATTGAAGTACCCAGACATTCTGAGCACATGCTCACTGGTTGAGCTATTCTCCTCCATCTTGTAGGCAAAGATCTTGTCAGAGGTCTCAAACCTCTCAACACGGACATGAGCTTGAAATACCAATTTCAGATCTTGGAACATCTCATATGTTCCATGGCGTTCAAAACACCTTTGGAGCCCTGATTCTAAGCCGTAAAGCATGGCGCACTAAACTATCAAGTAGTCATCAGAACGTGTCTGCCAGATGTTCACAACATCCACATACGACGCTAGAGGGGTTGGCACACCGAGCGGTGCATCAAGAACAGAAGCCTTCTGTGTAGCAGTGAGGACAATCTTCAGACTACGGCCCTAATCCGCACAATTGCTTACAATATCTTTCAACTTAGTCTTTCTCTAGGAACGTATTAAAAATAAGGAGCTAAAGCGCGAGCTATTAATCCACAACACAATTTACAAAGACAATTTAGACTAGGTTCATGATAATTAAGTTCATCTAATCAAATTATTTAATGAACTCCCACTCAGATAGACATCCCTCTAGTCATCTAAGTGGTACATGATCCGAATCGACTAGGCCGTGTCCGATCATCATGTGAGACGGACTAGTCATCAACGCTGAACATCTCCATGTTGATCGCATCTACTATACGACTCATGTTCGACCTTTTGGTCTCTTGTGTTCCGAGTCCATGTCTGTACATGCTAGGCTCGTCAAGTCAACCTAAGTGTTTCGCATGTGTAAATCTGGCTTACACCCGTTGTATGCGAACGTTAGAATCTATCACACCAGATCATCCCGTGGTGCTTCGAAACAACGAACCTTCGCAACGGTGCACAATTAGGGGGAACACTTTTCTTGAAATTTTAGTGAGGGATCATCTTATTTATGCTACCGTCGTTCTAAGCAAATAAGATTTAAACATGACAAACATCACATGCAAATCATAAAGTGACATGATACGACCAATATCATCTTGCACCTTTGATCTCCATCTTCGAGGTGCGACATGATCACCTTCGTTATCGGCATGACACCATGATCTCCATCATCGTGTCTTCATGAAGTTGTCTCGCCAACTGTTTACTTCTACTACTATGGCTAAGGGTTAGCAATAAAATAAAGTAATTACATGGCGTTTTCAGTGACACGCAGGTCATACAATAAATTAAGACAACTCCTATGGCTCCTGCCGGTTGTCATCCTCATCGACATGCAAGTCGTGATTCCTATTACAAGAACATGATCAATCTCATACATCACATATATCATTCATCACATCCTTTTGGCCATATCACATCACATAGCATACCCTGCAAAAACAAGTTAGACGTCCTCTAATTGTTGTTGCATGTTTTATGTGGCTGCTATGGGTTTCTAGCAAGAACGTTTCTTACCTACGCCAAAACCACAACGTGACATGCCAATTTCTATTTACCCTTCATAAGGACCCTTTTCATCGAATCCGATCCGACTAAAGTGGGAGAGACAGACACCCGCTAGCCACCTTATGCAACTAGTGCATGTCAGTCTGTGGAACCTGTCTCACGTAAGCGTACGTGTAAGGTCGGTCCGGGCCGCTTCATCCCACGATGCCGCCGAATCAAGATAAGACTAGTAATGGCAAGTAAATTGACAAAATCGACGCCCACAACAACTTGTTTTCTACTCGTGCATAGAAACTACGCATAGACCTAGCTCTGATACCACTGTTGGGGAACGTAGTAATAATTCAAAATTTTCCTACGTGTCACCAAGATCAATCTAGGAGATGCTAGCAACGAGAGTGAGGGAGTGCATCTTCATACCCTTGATCACTAAGCGGAAGCGTTACAAGAACACCGTTGATGGAGTCATACTCGCGGCGATTCAAATCGCGGAAGATCCGACCTAGCGCCGAACGGACGGCGCCTCCGCGTTCAACACACGTACAGCCCGGGGACGTCTCCTCCTTCTTGATCCAGCAAGGGGAGAGGAGAAGTTGAGGGAGAACTCCAGCAGCACGACGGCGTGGTGGCGATGGAGCTCGTGGTTCTCCGGCAGAGCTTCACTAAGCACTACGGAGGAGGAGGAGGAGTTGGAGGAGGAGAGGGCTGCGCCAGGGGAAGGGGTGCGGCTGCCCTCTCTCTCCCTCACTATATATAGGGGGAAGGGGGTGGAGGAGGCGCCCTAGGGTTCCCTAGGGGAGGGTGACGGCCACAGGGAAACCCTAGATGGGTTTGGGCGCCCCCACCCATAGGAAACTTGCCCCCCAAACCGGGAGGGGTGGCTGCCCTAGGGGAGGCACCCCCACCTCTCCACGTTACGTGAGATGGGGTGGGAGGGGTGCACGGCCCCTTAGTGGGCTGATGTGCCCCCTCCCCTTGGCCCATAAGGCCCCCCAGCGCTTGTCGGGCCCTCCGAAACACCTTTCGGTCACGCTGGTCGTCACCCGGTACTCCCAGAACAATTCCGGACTCCAATAGCCTTCATCCAATATATTGATCTTCACCTCCGAACCATTCCAGAGTTCTTTGTCACGTGCGGGATCTCATCGAGACTCCGAACAACCTTCGGTAACCACATATACTATTTCCCATAACAACTCTAGCGTCACCGAACCTTAAGTGTGTAGACCCTACGGGTTAGGGAACCATGCGGACATGACCGAGACGTTCTTCGGCCAATAACCAACAGCGGGATCTGGATACCCATGTTGGCTCCCACATGCTCCACGATGATCTCATCGGATGAACCACGATGTCGAGGTTTCAATCAATCCCGTATTCAATTCCCTTTGTCTATCGGTATGTTACTTGCCCGAGATTCGATCGTCGGTATCCCCATACCTCGTTCAATCTCGTTACCGGCAAGTCTCTTTACTCGTTCCGTAACACATGATCCCATGGCTAACTCCTTAGTCACATTGAGCTCATTATGTTGATGCATTACCGAGTGGGCCGAGAGATACCTCTCCGTCATATGGAGTGACAAATCCCAGTCTCGATTGGTGCCAACCCAACAGACACTTTCGGAGATACCTGTAGTGCACCTTTATAGTCACCCAGTTACGTTGTGACGTTTGATACACCCAAAGCACTCCTACGGTATCCGGGAGTTGCACAATCTCATGGTCTAAGGAAATGATACTTGACATTAGAAAAGCTCTAGCAAACGAACTACGCGATCTTGTGCTATGCTTAGGATTGGGTCTTGTCCATCACATCATTCTCCTAATGATGTGATCCCGTTATCAATGACATCCAATGTCCATGGTCAGGAAACCATAACCATCTATTGATTAACGAGCTAGTCAACTAGAGGCTCACTAGGGACATGTTGTGGTCTATGTATTCACACATGTATTACGGTTTCCGGTTAATACAATTATAGCATGAACAATAGACAATTATCATGAACAAGGAAATATAATAATAACCATTTTATTATTGCCTCTAGGGCATATTTCCAACATGCTATGCATCTCCTATATAGATCTTGCATGATCCTAGGAATTTTTTTGAAATGCTACGTTCCCCAACACTAAATATGGACCCATAGGTCTGTGATAAACTACTCACACTGTTGGGAAACGTAGCATGCAATTTCAAAAATTTCCTACGCTCACGCATGATCTATCTAGGAGATGCATAGCAACGAGAGGGGAAGAGTGTGTCCACGTACCCTCGTAGACTGAAAGCGGAAGCGTTTGACAACGCGGTTGATGTAGTCGAACTTCTCGTTCCGACCGATCAAGCACCGAACGTACGGCACCTCCGAGTTCTGCACACGTTCAGTTCGATGATGTCCCTCGAACTCTTGAGCCAGCAAAGTGTCGAGGGAGAGTTCCGTCAGCACGACGGCGTGGTGACGGTGATGGTGCGCAGGGCTTCGCCTAAGCACTACGTGAATATTACCGGAGGTGTAACCTGTGGAGGGGGGCGCCGCACACGGCTAACAATGTTTGTTGTGTGTTCTAGCGGTGCCCCCCTCATATATATAGGTTGGAGGGGAGGAGAGGCAGCCAAGGGGGCGCACCAAGTAGGAGGAATCCTACTTGGGCACCTCCCAATTCGGCCTCCCCCCTTTCCTATTCCTATTCGGAGTAGGAAGGGAAGAGGGGGAAGGGGGAATCCTATTCCCTTTTTCCTTTCCTCCTTCCCCTTTCCTTCTCCAATTTGGCCCGACCATATGGGAGGCGCACCAGCCACTTTTTGGCTAGTGTGTTTCCCCTCTTGGCCCAACAGGCCCATATAGTTTGTCGGGGGTAGCCCGTAACCCCTTCCGGTGACCCGATACGTACCCGGTACCCCCGCAACACTTCCGGTGTCCAAATACTATTGTCCTATATATGAATCTTTACCTCTCGACCATTTCGAGACTCCTCGTCATGTCCGTGATCTCATTCGGGACTCTGAACAACATTCGGTCACCAAATCACATAACTCATATAATACAAAATCGTCATCGAACGTTAAGCGTGCGGACCCTACGGGTTCAAGAACTATGTAGATATGACCGAGACACCTCTCCGGTCAATAACCAACAACGGAACCTGGATGCTCATATTGGTTCCTACATATTCTACGAAGATCTTTATCGGTCGTACCGTAATGACAACATACGTAATTCCCTTTGTCATCAGTATGTTACTTGCCCGAGATTCGATCGTCAGTATCTTCATACCTAGTTCAATCTCGTTACCGGCAAGTCTCTTTACTCATTCCGTAATGCATCATCCCGTAACTAACTCATTAGTCACATTGCTTGCAAGGCTTATCATGATGTGCATTACAAAGAGGGCCCAGAGATACCTCTCCGATACTCGGAGTGACAAATCCTAATCTCGATCTATGCCAACCCAACAAACACCTTTGGAGATATCTGTAGAGTATCTTTATAATCACCCAGTTACGTTGTGACGTTTGATAGCACACAAGGTATTCCTTCGGTATCCAGGAGTTTCATAATCTCATAGTCATAGGAATATGTATAAGTCATGAAGAAATCAATAGCAATAAAACTTAACGATCATTATGCTAAGCTAACAGATTGGTCTTGTCCATCACATCATTCTCCTAATGATGTGATCCCGTTCATCAAATGACAACACATGTCTATGGTTAGGAAACTTAACCATCTCTGATTAACGAGCTAGTCTAGTAGAGGCTTACTAGGGACACTGTGTTTTGTCTATGTATCCACACATGTATCAAGTTTCCGATTAATACAATTCTAGCATGAATAATAAACATTTATCATGATATAAGGAAATATAAATAACAACTTTATTATTGCCTCTAGGGCATGTTTCCTTCAGTCTCCCACTTGCACTAGAGTCAATAATCTAGTTCACATCGTCATGTGATTTAACACCAATAGTTCACATCTTCATGTGATTAGTTCACATCGCCATGTGACTAACACCCAAAGGGTTTACTAGAGTCAATAATCCAGTTCACATCGCTATGTGATTAACACCCAAAGAGTACTAAGGTGTGATCATGTTTTGCTTGTGAGAGAAGTTTAGTCAACGACTCTGTCACATTCAGAGTCGTATGTATTTTGAAAATTTTCTATGTCTACAATGCTCTGCATGGATCTACTCTAGCTAATTGCTCCCACTTTCAATATGTATCCAGATTGAGATTTAGAGTCATCCGTATCGGTGTAAAAGCTTGCATCGACGTAACTCTTTACGACGAACTCTTTATTACCTCCATAACCGAGAAATATTTCCTTACTCCTCTTAGGTAACTAAGGATAACTTTGACCGCTGTCCAGTGATCCACTCCTGGATCACTATCGTACCCCCTTGCCAAACTCATGGCAAGGTACACAATAGGTCTGGTACACAGCATAACATACTTTATAGAACTTATGGCTGAGGCATAGGGAATGCCTTTCATTCTCTTTTTATTTTCTGTTGTGGTCGTGTTTTGAGTCTTACTCAACTTTATACCTTGCAATACAGGCAAGAACTCCTTCTTTGACTGTTCCATTTTGAACTACTTCAAGATCTTGTCAAGGTATGTACTCATCGAAAGTTTTATCAAACACTCCGGGCTTCACCGAGGTCTTTCTTTGAAAAACTCCTTTCAAACACTCCTTTATGCTTTCCAGAAAATTCTACATCATTTCCGATCGACAATATGTCATTCACATATACTTATCAGAAAGGCTGTAGTGCTCCCACTCACTTTCTTGTAAATACAGGCTTCACCACAAGTCTGTATAAAACTATATGCTTTGATCAACTCATCAAAGCATATATTCCAACTCCGAGATGCTTGCACCAGTCCATAGATGGATCGCTGGAGCTTGCACATTTTGTTAGCACCTTTAGGATTGACAAAACCTTCTGGTTGCATCATATACAACTCTTCTTTAATAAATCCATTAAGGAATGCAGTTTTGACATCCATTTGCGAGATTTCATAATATGTGGCAATTGCTAACATGATTCAGACAGACTTTAAGCATCGATACGAGTGAGAAAATCTCATCGTAGTCAACACCTTGAACTTGTCAAAAACCTTTTTCGACAAGTCAAGCTTTGTAGATAGTAACACTACTATCATCGTCCGTCTTCCTCTTGAAGATCCATTTATTCTTAATGGCTTGCCGACATCGGGCAAGTCCACCAAAGTCCACACTTTGTTCCTATATATGGATCCTATCTCAGATTTCATGGCCTAAAGCCATTTATCGGAATCTGGGCTCATCATCGCTTCCTCATAGTTCGTAGGTTCGTCATGGTCTAGTAACATCACTTCCAGGACAATATTACCGTACCACTCTGGTGCGGAACGTGCTCTGGTTGACCTACGAGGTTTGGTAGTAACTTGATCTGTCGTGGAATTGTCACGGCAGATGTCCTAGTGTGAGGACTTAGTCGTGAGACCAACGCATCTATGTGCTAGCTTGAGAGGGGTTGATCGGAGTCGAGAGGCGTAACACAAGACAAGGGTTTAGACAGCTTCGAGCCCCAGGAAACATCATCTGGTAACAACCCTACATGCTGTTTGTGGCTAGGTCTCATTATGCTCATGAGGGAGTCGCCGTAAACCGGCTCTCCTAGTTGTGTCTAGCCTAGAGATTATTCAACTTCTCCCTCTTGGGGTGCCCTGTCCCTCCTTATATAAGTTAAAGGGGCAGGTTACATGTAGAGCCCACCTCGGATTAAGACTTAAACTATTCTAACTTCTCATCACGGGCTTCTCTCCATGGGCTTCTTAACGTCATGGGCTTCTTAATGTTTTGGGTTTATTAACCCCAGGCGACTCTGTCACAATCTGACTTACCATCTGGTTTAACATCTGGCGGCTTAAACATCTGGCTTAACATCTGCCGGCTTAAACATCTGGCTTAAACATCTGCTGGTTTAAACATCTGGCTTAACCTCTGTCGGCTTAAACATCTGCCGGCTTAAACATCTGGCTTAACATCTGTCGGCTTAAACATCTGACTTAACATCTGACTTAAACATCTGGCTTAAACATCTGACTTAAACATCTGCCGGCTTACAATCTGCCGGGTCACCAATGAAAATACCAAGTCCTAGCCGGGTCATACTTCCGGCCGGGTCATACCGTGGGGTATATCCCCGAGCCCCAAGTTTAATTCGGATTTATCCATGTTAAACCGATCCTGTAAACAAAACACAAGAACAAATTTAACAGGTTGTGCTCCGGGTTAAATATTCTTGTACGCCGGCACCTGAACACCCTTAAGTCCTTGTTATTTCCTTCTTCTAGAAAATCCGGGTCAATAAGCCAAATTCATAATCAATTTGCTGACGCTGGTTTCTCATGGAGAAAAATTGTGAAGAATAATTCATTTGAATCAGCTCCCAATGCTTAAAAAATATTGGTCTTGAAATACTCATCTGATCTTTAGCCGGCTTGAAAAATGTAGATCTTGCCAATTTATGATTACCAAAGTTGCCGGGTTATAAAAACTGATGATTCCGGGTTATGACTGTTATTGACACCGGGTCATGATTGTTGCCAACGCCGGGTCACACAATTAATCTTCCTGATTTGCCCAAAACTGAGAATTTGAAGATGTTCCTCCTTTATATGCATATTACCTGTAGCCCCCATGTCTTAAGAGGAGAACATAGTGATAGCTTAAGACTTGTTTCAAATATAAATGTTGCAACCTTGAAGAAATCCAGATTGTTCATCCCAGTCACTAGTCAAAACTGAATATTCCACATATGTAGCCCCCAAGTGCCAGGTTGTTATGCTTGCAGCAACCTGGGATTTGTAATTGCCTTATACTCATAAAAACTTCAACCAGTGTAGCCCCCAATGGCCGGGTCATTATGCAATAATGAGCAGGGACTTTATAAATATGATCATGTAGACTTGAACAACAACGTGTAGCCCCCAAGGGCTGGCTCAGTAAGATAATATTGAGCTGAGACTTTATATATACTTCATTGAAAATAACATCATATGATGTAACCCCCATCATGGGGCTTGAACCCACGTCCACAAGGTTAAGAGCTTTGTGCTTTACCAACTGAGCAGTGGACCCTTCAATATAATGGATTAAGACTTGTGTACCTTGAATTGTTGAAAAGAGCAATTGGTAGCCCCCAAGGGCCGGCTCATTACAATGTGATGAGTCGGGTCTTCAATAAGGTGAGCAAAAAATGGCTTTGCATTAGCCCCCAAGTGCCATGGTATATGCTGTCAGTGACATGGGACTTGCATATTTGATGTAATCTCAACTTGAATAATGTAGCCCCAAGTGCCGGGTCGTAAGCTTGCAGCGACTCGGGACTATTCCTTTCATTGTAGAATAAATCATATCCATTGACAAAATAATAGCCATTGCGCTAAAGAGACTTTGAAAACCTTAATCATAATACTGGTTATTGATAACCATTATAAAAATCCAGCCATGTTGGCTATTAAAGATTTGAATAATATAACCTGGTTTGAAAACCGGTTCCTGCAATATAAACCAGTATATCTATACATATATGATGCATGCTATGATGATGTAATGATGATGCAATGTATGATATAGTGTTATGATGATGTATGTGCATGATGACAGAATACTTCAATGAAACTAGCCTGGGCCACTGGAGTATCCTCGCTTTCTGTAGCCGGCTCTCACATGACCCAATCGATGTTTGAACCTGGATAAGTTCAGATATGACTATCGAGAGTACACGAGGTCGGAGTAGCATGAAGCAAACAGGCAGGTTTAACCAAGTTTCAATGAAGGCGGCTTTAGCGGCCTGGATCCATCATGACTATCTGTAAGCCGTGCTCTCACATGACAAACCGCCGTTTGAACCTCAATGAGCTCAGGATATTTGGTCGAATATGTCATAAAAGATTGATCGTTAAGAGTGCGGCGGGTTAATCAGGATTACCTGATGGAGTTGAAGCAGCTGGTATACAGGTAGGATGACCCGGAAAGGTTATGTTCTCTTTGGTCGAATACGCCTATGTTTGAACAAGATAACCTGGTCAAGAGGGTAGTCACGCTATGTTCTCTTTGGTCGAATACGCCTATGTTTGAACAGGAAGCCCCCAAGTGACATATTCGGTCAAGAGGGTAGTAACGCTATGTTCTCTTTGGTGAATACACCTATGTTTGAACAGGAAGCCCCCAAGTGATTTGTAATAAGGCGTGTAAGCCGGATCAAGAGGGTAAGCACAGCTATGATTCGAATATGATCAGGAAGCCCCCAAGTAACCATAAGATAAGCCAATAAGGCAGAATACCCATGTTTGAACCGCGCATCATGGCAGCAAGCTCTCTTTGGCAACCTTTAATTTTTCCTGAGAACTCAACTTTGCAAGAGATAATTCTTCTTGAGCCGGAATTTTAAACCGGATTTGAGAGCTTCAGAGCTTTGTCAGAGACAGATTTCCCTTGAGCCGGATTGTGAATCGGAGATTTAAGAACTTCAGCGCTTTGTAGGAGACAGATTTCCCTTGAACCAGAACCTTCATTTTGAGCCAGAAACTTTCCGATGGTCCTTAAATTTTCATCGATATAGTAGTAATCTTCGGGGCCGGGTTATTTTTCCCTCCAATGTCCTGGGGTTCTTGAATTTGCTGAAACTGGCAAGGCTTGCCGAGTCATGTCATTGTAGCCCCCGAGTCTTAAGACGACTCGAGGAGTTGTCTTGAGATTCTCCATTTTTTACCGTGATATAAACCGGTCAGTTGAGCAGCGGAACACTGGAGTTTATGTAAACCAGAAGCTTGAAACGAGTTGATGATCCTCGCAACACTTGTTATATATATACTCCCAGTATGAGTCATTCAACAAACTCCGTGACATGACGGTCACCTTTGCAGTAGACAAATTGTCTGATATGTTAGGCCAGAAATTATCCACCGCGGATTTGATGATCACCACGGTGAAGCTGAAATCAATCATGGCCGAGTCGGCCGCGGGAGCAGACAGATGAGTCGGCCGCGGGGTTGTAAGCCGGCATGGACGGGCGAGTCAATCGCAGGCGCGGTAAGCCGTACAGACGGGTGAACCAGCCGCGCCGTGTTGATGTAGACTGGGCCGCGGAGACCACATTTTATTGGCAGATGGCATTTGCACCACCCAGAATTAACTGGGATATACGGTGGCCCAGCAGCAGAAAATCGCACCTTCCAGGATGCCATGAGCTGATAAATCTGCGTGCACAAATAGTACAAGTCAAAGTAGAAAAAATTCTTGAAAGATTTAATAAACGGAATAGGATAAATAGCACCTGGTAGTGTCCTGCAGTGGACATAGCAATTCACAACAACCAGTAGTACTAGTACTCCTGTAGCAACAGTAGTGGTACTAGTAACCAAAGGGTACCGTACCCTTGGTCTCACCTGGAGTAAGTAACACCAGTAGTTGATGTGACGCGTCTTTGATCAACGGAAGCAGTAGCAGCCCCGACAAAAAAGCCAAAGAAAAGAATACAGGAACCAGCGACTCTCTTTCACCTAATCCCTTCTCACGCGGGTAGGTCGTTAAGGCGGGTCACGGAGCCGGTCCGGGTCTGGAGAAACGCCGAGGTCGGCAAAGGAGGCGAGTTGCAGTCACAGTGGCCTTGACGCACGAGGCGGAGGCATCTCAGTGTGCCGGTTAGCTCGCGGCAGTAGCTCGGAGCCGTGCGGGGCGACACACAGCAGAATCAGTGGCGGTTGAAGCTGCGACCAGCTTAAAAGCGGCGGCTCAAGGCGGCCGGCGATGAGGCCGGCTCTTGGCAGAGGAGGTGCTCAAGGGCATCTTCAGCGTCCGGTTGAGCGAGGCGAGCAGGACCCGCTCGCGAGGCGCGGTGGCTCAAGGGCAGTGCAAGGGCGGCTCTCCGGCGGTGTGGCAAAGGTGGTTCTGCACCACATCAGCGGGGACGGGTCACAACGGCGAACCACTGGAGGCGACTCAAGGCGGGGACTGCAGCGAAGCCCAGCGACGGAGCGACGAGGTCGCACGGGGTCTCAGGCGACTCAGCCATTGCAGTGGACTAGCCGCCGACAAGCTAGCAGAGGCAGGGCAGCAGGGGTGCGGCTGGAGCAGCGAGGCGAGCGGGTGGCTCGCGGGTGCCGCGGCTCAGACGGGTCAGGGCCGCGTCATAGCGGCGGAGGTGAGGCGGGGCGAGGCCTCCTAGCCGGGACGGCCGGAGTAGCGGAGCCGAGCCTCGCGGTCCAGTCGACGGCGACTTGAAAAGGCTGCGCTGGTAGAAGCAGATGGAGGCGGCGGCTCATGGCGCGGTCGCCCGGGAGTGGAGAGCACGGAACTGGGCCAACTTACTGTCTACATAGGCCGCAGGTCCACGGCAACATCTTGAAGCAGGTAGAGGTGGCTCGAACCTTGGGCGAAGACGAGGCATAACAGCTCGATGGTGGTGGCTCATCCACGGCAGGTTACGACAGCGGAGGATGCGGAACCACGGTGATAGAGGTGAGCCATGGTTGCGGGTTACCGAGGCCGTGAGAGCGGAGGTGTGGCGGCTCAATGCGCCGAAGTGGATACGGTAGTGCCGGTTCTTCGGCGGAAATAACCCGGTGGTGGTCTTCAGCAGCTTGGAGGCATGATGATACCACGAAGGTGATGTGCGGGCACGCCGAGCCGTCCAAAGCGACGGGCGTCCGGGAGCGCGACTCAGCAAGAGGCGAGGACGGCGCGACGGGCGGCTCTCCAGCGGAGCGACGACGGGCCATGGCAGGGGCGAAGCAAGGTCGCGTGACGGCGCAACGGCTCGCGGGTTGTTTGCAGTGGTAAAGGCCACTGGTCAGTCACGGCGGCTCAGTAGAAGAGCGACGCAAGGTCCTCGCGGGGCGACTCACAGGCGAGACAGTCTGCAGGTACAGTGGCTGTACTTCCTTGGACTTTTTCTAGCAAGAAGTGCTTAGTTTGAGGGCTTTTCACGTGAACACTTGATTCAGATGCATGCACTAGATTGGTCTGAAGACCTCACGTGTGCTAGGTCAAGCAGTTATCCTTATCCTGTTGTATGAGTTGAATCGGCAGCAAAAACTAGTCGGTCTCGGCGACTTGTACGCGTACAGAACTCCTATCAGTCTCGGCTGCAGGCGGTGTTCCAAACATCGATCCGGCTTCGGATTGTTGTACCTTGAAGGAAAAACACTAGCAGCTACGAGTTGATGCTCCGAAACTTGTAATGTGTCCGATCAGATTCCAACAGAAGTTGACGGTTTTAGCGACGTAGTGATTTGACGGATTGCTAGATGCTACGCACAACCTGCCGAGAAAAGTTGACCGCGCCCCCTCCATTGCACGTCGTCCATGAATAAATTTACTGTTGGTTCAACAGATCGAGGGCAGCGGACCAATTCCAACCCATGGTTGTCTTTGCGTTGGATTATCCTGCACAATTGTTTCGTGCCCACTTTTCTTCCTTTGATCAACCGCGATTATCTCGATCCAAGAGGTCCCTCCAAGAACTCATCACCACCGTGCGGAGGCCCCACGGTGGGCGCCAACTGTCGTGGAATTGTCACAGCAGATGTCCTAGTGTGAGGACTTAGTCGTGAGACCAACGCATCTATGTGGTAGCTTGAGAGGGGTTGATCGGAATTGAGAGACATAACACAAGACAAGGGTTTAGACAGCTTTGGGCCCCGGGAAACATCATTCGGTAACAAGCCTACATGTTGTTTGCTCATGAGGGAGTCGCCGTAAACCGGCTCTCCTAGTTGTGTCTAGCCTAGAGATTATTCAACTTCTCCCTCTTGGGGTGGCCTGCCCCTCCTTATATAAGTTAAAGGGGTGGGTTACATGTAGAGTCCACCTCGGATTAAGACTTAAACTATTCTGACTTCTCATCACGGGCTTCTCTCCATGGGCTTCTTAACGTTATGGGCTTCTTAACATTTTGGGGTTATTAACCCCATGCGACTCTGTCACAATCTGACTTACCATGTGGTTTAACATCTGGCGGCTTAAACATCTGGCTTAACATCTGGCGGCTTAAACATCTGGCTTAAAAATCTGCCGGTTTAAACGCCTGGCTTAACCTCTGCCGGCTTAAACATCTGGCTTAAACATCTGCCGGCTTAAACATCTGGCTTAACATCTGCCAGCTTAAACATCTGGCTTAACATCTGACTTAAACATCTGGCTTAAACATCTTCCGGCTTGCAATCTGCCGGGTCACCAATGAAAATACCAAGTCCTAGCCGGGTCATACTTCCGTCCGGGTCATACCACGGGGTATATCCCCGACATGATCTAAAGTTTCATGCTCATTATCATTAGCTTCCTCTCTAGTTGGTGTAGGCATCACGTGAATGGTTTTCTGTGATGAGCTACTTTCCAATTAGAGAGAAGGGACAATTACCTCATTAAGTTCTACTTTCCTCCCACTCACTTCTTTCGGGAGAAACTCCTTCTCTAGAAAGGATCCATTCTTAGCAACAAAGATCTTGCCTTCGGATCTGTGATAGAAGGTGTACCCAACAGTTTTTTTGGGTATCCTATGAAGACGCACTTCTCCGATTTGGGTCCGAGCTTATAAGGCTGATGCTTTTTCACATAAGCATCGCAACCCCAAACTTTAAGAAACGACAACTTAGGTTTCTTGCCAAATGATATCTACTACACAACCTTCTTCTTGTAGACGTTGTTGGGCCTCCAAGTGCAGAGGTTTGTAGGATAGTAGCAAATTTCCCTCATGTGGATGACCTAAGGTTTATCAATCCGTGGGAGGCGTAGGATGAAGATGGTCTCTCTCAAACAACCCTGCAACCAAATAACAAAGAGTCTCATGTGTCCCCAACACACCAAATACAATGGTAAATTGTATAGTGCACTAGTTCGGCGAAGAGATGGTGATACAAGTGCAATATGGATGGTAGATATAGGTTTTTGTAATCTGAAAATATAAAAACAGCAAGGTAGCTAGTGGTAAAAGTGAGCGTAAACGGTATTGCAATGCTAGGAAACAAGGCCTAGGGTTCATACTTTCACTAGTGCAAGTTCTCTCAACATGATAACATAATTAGATCATATAACAATCCCTCAACATGCAACAAAGAGTCACTCCAAAGTCAATAATAGCGGAGAACAAACGAAGAGATTATTGTAGGGTACGAAACCACCTCAAAGTTATTCTTTCCGATCAATCCATTGGGCTATTCCTATAAGTGTCACAAACAGCCCTAGAGTTCGTAGTAAAATAACACCTTAAGACACACATCAACCAAAACCCTAATGTCACCTAAATACTCCAATGTCACCACAAGTATCCGCGGCTATGATTATACGATATGCATCACACAATCTCAGATTCATCTATCCAACCAACACAAAGAACCTCAAAGAGTGCCCCAAAGTTTCTACCGGAGAGTCAAGACGAAAACGTGTGCCAACCACTATGCATAGATTCCCAAGGTCACAGAACCCGCAAGTTGATCACCAAAACATACATCAAGTGAATCAATAGAATACCCCATTGTCACCACGGGTATCCCACGCAAGACATACATCAAGTGTTCACAAATCCTTAAAGACTCAATCCGATAAGATAACTTCAAAGGGAAAACTCAATCCATTACAAGAAGATAGAGGGGGAGAAACATCATAAGATCCAACTATAATAGCAAAGCTTGCGGAACATCAAGATCGTGCCATATCAAGAACACGAGAGAGAGAGATCAAACACATAGCTACTGGTACATACCCTCAGCCCCGAGGGTGAACTACTCCCTCCTCGTCATGGAGAGAGCCGGGATGATGAAGATGGCCACCGGTGATCATTCCCCCTCCGGCAGTGTCGGCGTTCTGGGAACGGGGGTCCCCAGACTTGCATGCCTGCGGCCCACGGCGTGGCTCTGCGAGTGGGCCCGTACGGCCCATCTTGATCAACAAGGCATTCAAGACCCTCGCGAGGGGCTAAGCCTCGCGAGGCGGACGACGCAAGACCTCCTCAGGAGCGGCCTTACCAGGTTGGCTCGCGAGGGGTAGAGAGATCAAGGCAAGGCAAACCTCGCGAGATTCTCGTGACGTGAGCCATGACGATCGAGACCAGGCGGGCGCCAGCGCGCACAATGTCCTTGTTTCCTCTTTGGTGGTAAGAAGGCAAGCGCAGGCGCGGAGTACCGAGGCGTCAAGCAAAGGTCTCCATATCAGTGCAACGAGACCAAGATCAGCATGACGACAAGACGGAGGTCACCATGGAGCCCAAGGCGGCGTCACCACCAGAGCCTTTTGCAGGCGAAGATTGCTTTTGTCAGGATAAGCTGTACTAGCTGCCCCCTTTCAAATTTGCCGTTGTTGGCTCCCTTCCCGCTCAATATTTGGGGAGAGGACCAGGGCCTCTATAAATAGGACTAGCCACCACAGTAGAAAGGGGGGAACTGATTAGGAGGCATCTCATCTCATCTTAGGGGATCCTCAACCACACACCCACTGACCAAGCACAAGAGCACCTCTCCTTAGGAGGCTGTTCTTCCCCTTGTACTGTTCATCCTTATCCCAAGAGGCAATCCACCACCACCACACTGGAGTAGGGTATTACACCACAACGATGGCCCGAACCAGTATAAATCTTGTGTCCCTTGTGTTGCGAGTTCGTCGAGTTAGCCCAGCAAAGCTAGGACATGGATCGGTAGGGGGAGATCTTCGTGCGCATCCCAGTGTTCGAACCTTGAGGGTTTTGCCGGAACCCATGATCCGACATTTGGCGCACCAGGTAGGGGTGCACCGAAGCTTCCTCCGTCGCTCCGCGTCCCGTTGCTTCATCGTCTCCATGGCGGACGCGCGCCGCGCTCGCGCTGAGCGCCGGGCTGCCCTCGCCGCCTGCATTGCTTAGACGGCTCCCGTCGACGGGCCACCCCGTCGTTCTCCGTCGCCTGCCGCCAACGCCACCACCGGCCCGGTGAGGAACGAGCAGCAAGCATCCTCGCTGCACCGGACGGCCGCACCGCCACTCCATCGCTGACCCCGGCCAGTTCATCATCCCATGCTCGTCGCGCTCCCACGGACGCGCGGGCCGCGCTGCTCATGGCGCAAGAGCTCCTACGTTACCGCCCAGTCGACGACCTCTACGAGGACTGGCTCGACCGCATCGCCGAGCTTGTCAGCGCCGCAGGGGGATGCCCTGCGCCGTCCCTCTCGCTGCCTCGCCCTCCGCCAGCCGCGGGCGGCGTAGCCCATGGAGCACCTCCACCGCCTCTGCCCCAAGAAGGAGTCTTGGCGCCAAGGCGCGCGGCCCCACGGCGCGACCTGCCACGTCCGGCGCCCGTGCAAGAAGAAAGAAGCTGCCAAGAAGTCCCTCGGCCACGGGAAAACGCCCCCGTGCTCCCTGCGCCACCACAGCAAGACCGCGTGCCGCCTGTGGTGGCGGTGCGTGAACCCCATCAAAGGACAAGTTCTCCACCATCATAGAATCCCGGTGACCACGGTAGGCTACCATGCCTTCACCCCTGAGCTGCGTAGCGTCGCCTGGCCGGGCAAGTTCAAGACGGATCTGCCTCCTCGCTACGACAGCACCCCCGACCCCGCGGAGTTCCTACAGCTCTACGAGCTGAGCATCGAGGCAGCCAACGGCGATGAGAAAGTCATGGCGAACTGGTTCCCCATGGCTCTCAAGGATGGTGCCCGCTCTTGGCTCCCGAACCTGCCTCCAGGCTCGATCTTCTCCTGGAACAAGATGCGCGACCATTTCGTTGCCAACTTCCAGGGCACTCGTGACCGCCCGCCGGCCGCGGGTGACCTACGCCGCGTCAAGCAACAACCAGGAGAGACCCTCCAGAAGTACATCCAGCGCTTCAACAATGTTCGCCTCAAGATCCCCAAGGTGACGGACGAGGCCATCATCTTCGCGTTCTCTGATGGCGTCCGCGACGTCAAGATGAAGGAGGAGCTCTGCATCCACGAGGAGCTGTGCTTGTCCCTGGAGTTGTTCAACCTGGCGACCAAGTGCACAAGAGCTGAGGAGGGGTGCCTCTTCCTCCTCGAGCTCCCGGCTGCGGACCCGGAGGAGAAGAAAGCCCAGGCCAAGGACGTGAAGCGCAAGGGAGCAGCCGTGCTCGCGGCGGAGCCACACACCAAGCGCGGCAGAGACCAGCCCGAGTCATTCAAGAGCAGCCGACCGTTCTGCATCTTCCATAACCTGCATAGCCACAACACCAGCGACTGTCAAGAGCTCAGAGCCATTCGAGAAGGATGCTTCGGTCGACGCCCCGAGCACAACGACCGGGGCTACGGATGAGGAGGAGGACGTGGTGGCGGACGCTGGGATGACCGTGGCCCATGCCAGGAGTGGCGCGACCGGCCTCGTGAGGACCGCTGGCAGGATTAGCCTTACGAGGGCGCCTGGAGGGATCAGCCTCGTGAGGATCGTCCTCAGGGCAACGCCGGTCTTCCTCCACTACCGCCACCACCAATAAGGAATGACGACTGAGGGAGGCCTGGATTAGGGGGTCCTCGGACAGCCGGACTATATACTTCTGCCGGACTGTTGGACTATGAAGATACAAGACTCAAGACTTCGTCCTGTGTCCGGATGGGACTCTCCTCTGCGTGGAAGGCAAGCTTGGCAATACGGATATGTAGATATCCTCCCTTGTAACCGACTCTATGTAACCCTAGCCCCCTCCGGTGTCTATATAAACCAGAGGGTTTAGTCCGTAGGACAACAACAATCATAATCATAGGCTAGCTTCTAGGGTTTAGCCTCTACGATCTCGTGGTAGATCAACTCTTATAACACTCATATCATCAAGATCAATCAAGCAGGAAGTAGGGTATTACCTCCATCGAGAGGGTCCGAACCTGGGTAAACATTGTGTCCCCCGCCTCCTATTACCATCCGCCTTAGACGCACAGTTCGGGACCCCCTACCCGAGATCCGCCGGTTTTGACACCGACATTGGTGCTTTCATTGAGAGTTCCACTGTGCCGTCACGATAAGGCCGGATGGCTTGCCTTGTTGTCAAGGACAACATCACCTCTGGGGGAGCCCTGGCTGTAGGCCAAACTCTCCAACTAGGCGGCTTCGTCATGACCGCCAGCTCGGCCGTTGCACCGACGATGACTTCTCGGGTCATCGAAAACAGCCTCCGCGTCGGCTCGGAATTCGCCGAGCAGATGGATCCAATGGAGCTCTCTTCCTTGAACGAGCTCTTGGATCGCATCGCCGCCTTGGGAGTCGCTACGGACTATGATCGGATCGGGCTTAAACCTGACCAAAGGGAGATTAACTCTCCGCCGGTCACCCATCAGATAGCGGTGGTGGAGGAGCAACGTAGCGATTCTTCCTCTATCTTGAGGACAAACTATGTCCGGATTCCCGAGTTCTCTAAGCCGGATACCCGTCTACGGGAGGACATGGCCCAAGCTTTGAACCTAGAATCAGACAGCGGGCCAGACCTATTGGGCAACATCCCGGAGCCTGAACTTCTAAGATCGGAAACTCCCCCGCCACTGGGTCTCAGATCGGGTCAGGGTTCGGACTTAAATATACCCACCCACCCAGATAATAATAATCTTTCCCACATTAGACAAGAGCCCCAAGAGACAGTACATCACTATTGGGCCAGATTCCTCCTTGTAATGAACAAGGTCAGGGACTGTCGCGAGGAAGATGCAATTTTGTTCTTTTGCAAAAACTGCACGGACAAGGGAATCCTCAACGCCATACGTCGCCGTGACAGTGCACACTTTGCTGACTTGGCGGCCATAGTACAGAAGTATTGTGCAATGGAAAGCGCATGGAAAACCCAAACAAAATTCTGGGATCCTCCGGCTCTCACTAAACCCCCTGTCCAAACTAAAAGGGTGTACTCTCGTAAGTCACCCGATCTAATTATAAAGAAACAAAAGCCCACTACAGGGCGTGGAACTATATTGGAGGGATGGCTCAACGGACCATGCAAAATTTACAGTACACCGGATACCATGCCAACTCATAGCCTTAGAGCATGTTGGATACTCCGGCAGGTGGCCAAGAGCGGTGAGGATCTCCTCATCAACAATACCGCAGAACACCATCCCATGGACAATAATAATACAATATTAACAGTCTTCGAGACCTTCGCCTCAAATAATAGGCGTAAGCGAGCACTCCGCAGCCTTGTCGAAGTCTGCCATGTGGCAGCAATAAATCCATGGAGCAATACGGCTATAACCTTCAATGCCAGTGATGAACCTAAATTCCGAATAGCCTGAGTACCAGCCGCCTTGGTCCTTAGTCCAATTGTGGACGGCTTCCGGCTTACTAAAGTGCTCATGGACGGTGGCAGCGGATTAAACCTCATATATGAGGAGACTCTTCGAAAAATGGAAATAGACAGGAGCCGCATTGAGCAAAGTAGCACGACATTCAGAGGGATCATCCCTAGTCGGGAGGCACAATGTGCAGGAAAAATCACACTAGATGTGGTATTCGGCACGCCGGAGAATTATAGGTCCGAAGAAATCACATTCCAAGTGGCCCCGTTCAGTAGCGGGTACCACGACCTTCTAGGGCGGGAGGCATTCACGATCTTCCAAGCTATACCCCATTATGGGTACATGAAGCTCAAAATGCCCGGGCCTAATGGAATCATCACTCTAGCTAGTGATCCGGACATAGCACTCCGCGCTGAAAATAAAACCGCCACACTATCCCTCGAGGCGTTATCCGAAGCCCTTGCGGCCGAAGAACTAACCGCGCTGCGCTCCACAGTGGACATGGACGACGTGATACTCGACAAAAGACCCAAGTCCACCTCTTTTAAACCAGCAGATGAAATAGTCAAATTCCAAGTCCACCCAATGGACCCTACAAAAACAACATCCATCAGGGCACAGTTAAACCCCACAGTAGACGCCGCACTACGGGAGTTCTTGCGCGAGAATTGGGACATCTTCGCCTGGCATCCTTCAGACATGCCAGGAATCCCACGCAGGCTGGCCGAGCATAGCCTCAACATTCTAAAGGGGTTCAAGCCAGTCAAGCAAACTCTCCGGCGTTTCTCTGAGCCTAAGCGACTAGCCATGGGAGAGGAGCTAGCCAAGTTACTTGAGGCCGGATTCATCCGAGAAATAAAACATTCGGACTGGCTAGCAAACCTGGTGATGGTACCAAAGAAGGACAAATCCTGGCGCCTATGTGTCGATTTCAAGGACCTTAACAAGGCTTGCCCCAAGGATCCCTTCCCCCTCCCTCGCATCAATCAAATTATCGATGCTACCGCAGGACACGACTCATTGTGTTTCCTCGACGCATACTCCGGATACCATCAAATTAAGATGGTGGAGTCCGATCAAGCCGCAACGGCATTTATCACCCCATACGGCCCCTTCTGTTTTAATACTATGCCTTTCGGGCTCAAAAACGCCGGTGCAACCTATCAACGCATGATTCAGACATGCTTGGAACCATAGATCGGCAAAACAATGGAGGCATACGTAGACGATGTGGTCATTAAAACCAGACACGTGGAACCCTTAATAGATGACTTGAGGCTCACGTTCGACAATCTCCGAACATACGACATCAAGCTCAATCCGGAAAAATGCGTCTTCGGCGTGCCCGCCGGAAAGCTCTTAGGCTTCATCGTCTCCAATAGAGGAATTGAAGCAAATCCGGCTAAAATCAGTGCTCTGTCACAGTTGGCTATCCCAACAGACCTCAAGCAAATCCAGAAACTAACTGGATCTGTGGCTTCCTTAAGCCGTTTTATCTCCCGATTAGGAGAAAAGGCACTACCTCTTTATCGCCTTCTTCGACGCACCGAACACTTCAAGTGGACGGATGCGGCCACAGCCGGATTGGAAGAAATAAAAGCTGTGTTGGCCACTGATACGTCTCTGTCATATCTACTTTTCCAAACACTTTTGCCCTTGTTTTGGACTCTAACTTGCATGATTTGAATGGAACTAACCCGGACTGACGCTGTTTTCAGCAGACTTTCCATGGTGTTATTTATGTGCAGAAACAAAAGTTCTCGGAATGACCTGAAACTCCAGGGAACATCTATTTGGAAAATAAGAAAAATACTGGAAGAAAAATCCACGTTAGGGGGCCCACACCCTATCCACGAGGGTGGGGGGTGCGCCTACCCCCCCAGGGTGCGCCCCCTGCCTCGTGGGCCCCCTGACGCTCCACCGACCTCAACTCCAACTCCATATATTCACTTTCGGGGAGAAAAAAAATCAGAGAGAAGGATTCATCGCGTTTTACGATACAGAGCCGCCGCCAAGCCCTAAAACCTCTCGGGAGGGCTGATCTGGAGTCCGTTCGGGGCTCTGGAGAGGGGAATCCATCACCATCGTCATCATCAACCATCCTCCATCACCAATTTCATGATGCTCACCGCCGTGCGTGAGTAATTCCATCGTAGGCTTGCTGGACGGTGATGGGTTGGATGAGATCTATCATGTAATCGAGTTAGTTTTGTTAGGGTTCCATCCCTAGTATCCACTATGTTCTGAGATTGATGTTGCTATGACTTTGCTATGCTTAATGCTTGTCACTAGGGCCCGAGTGCCATGATTTCAGATCTGAACCTATTATGTTTTCATGAATATATGTGAGTTCTTGATCCTATCTTGCAAGTCTATAGTCACCTACTATGTGTTATGATCCGGCAACCCCGAAGTGACAATAATCGGGACCACTCTGGGTGATGACCATAGTTTGAGGAGTTCATGTATTCACTATGTGTTAATGCTTTGTTTCGGTACTCTATTAAAAGGAGGCCTTAATATCCCTTAGTTTCCGCTAGGACCCCGCTGCCACGGGAGGGTAGGACAAAAGATGTCATGCAAGTTCTTTTCCATAAGCACGTATGACTATATTCGTAATACATGCCTACATTACATTGATGAATTGGAGCTAGTTCTGTGTCACCCTATGTTATGATTGTTACATGATGAACCGCATCCGGCATAATTCTCCATCACTGATCCAATGCCTACGAGCTTTTCATATATTGCTCTTCGCTTATTTACTTTTCCGTTGCTACTGTTACAATCACTACAAAACACCAAATTTTTTACTTTTGCTACTGTTACTTTTGTTACCGTTACCACTACTATCATATTACTTTGCTACTAAACACTTTGCTGCATATACTAAGTTATCCAGGTGTGGTTGAATTGAGAACTCAACTGCTAATACTTGAGAATATTCTTTGGCTCCCCTCGTGTCGCATCAATAAATTTGGGTTGAATACTCTACCCTCGAAAACTGTTGCGATCCCCTATACTTGTGGGTTATCAAGACTATTTTCTGGCGCCGTTGCCGGGGAACATAGCTCTATTCTTTGAGTCACTTGGGATTTATATCTGCTGGTCACTATGAAGAACTTGAAAGACACTAAGACAACAATTTATCCCTCAACTACGAGGGGAGGTAAGGAACTGCCATCTAGCTCTGCACTTGATTCACCTTCTGTTTTGAGTAAGCTTGCGACACCTAAACCTGCTTCTGCTATTCGTTCTGATATGTCGCATGGTATTGATGATGCCACTTCTGCTATGCATGATACTTATGATGAAACTACTTCTATGCTTGATACTAATGTGCCACTTGGTGAATTTCTTGATGAACAACTTGCTAGGGCTAGAGAGAATGAAATTATTGATAATATTGATGAAAGTGATGATGAAGACTCTCCCCCTAATAAATATGAATTACCTGTTGTGCCTGAGGGCTATGTTATGGATGAAGCGATTGCTAAAGAAATTTTTGCCTGCAAAGATAGATATGATGTTAAGAAATTATTAGCTAAATGGAAGCAGCAATCTCTTAATCCTAGAATGAAACCTGACCCTGCTTTTGCTACTTCACCTATCTGTGTTACTGATAAGGATTATGAATTCTCTATTGATCCTGATATAATTACTTTGGTTGAATCTGATCCTTTTCATGGCTATGAATCTGAAACTTTTGTGGCACATCTTACTAAATTAAATGATATAGCCACCCACTTCACTAATGATGAGAAATCTCGCTACCTTTATATCCTTAAAATATTTCCGTTCTCATTAAAGGGTGATGCTAAGATATGGTTTAATTCTCTTGATCCTGGTTGTGTGCGTAGTCCCCAGGATATGATTTACTACTTCTCTGCTAAATATTTCCCTGCTCATAAGAAACAAGCTGCTTTGAGGGATATATATAATTTTTTGTGCAAATTGAAGAAGAGAGTCTCCCACAAGCTTGGGGGAGGCTTCTCCGATTACTTAATGCTTTGCCTGATCATCCTCTTAAGAAAAATGAAATACTTGATATCTTTTATAATGGACTAACCGATGCTTCCAGAGATTACCTGGATAGTTGTGCTGGTTCTGTTTTCAGGGAAAGAACACCGGATGAAGCTGAAATTCTATTGAATAATATGTTGACAAATGAAAATAATTGGACACTTCCGGAGCCAGCTATTGAGCCAATTCCTGAGCCTATTCCTAAACCAACTCCAAAGAAGAGAGGTGTTCTATTTCTCATTCCTGGAGATATGCAAGAGGCAAAGAAATCTATGAAAGAAAAGGGTATTAAAGCTGAAGATGTTAAGAATTTACCTCCTATTGAAGAAATACATGGTCTTAATTTACCGCCTATTGAAGAAACATATGATCTAAATCCTCCACCTATCGAAGAAACTCATGGTCTTGATAACCCGACACAGGTAGTAAAGGTAAATTCTCTCTATAGATTTGATGAAGGTGATATTCCTCACTATAAGTCTGCTAGACAATGCTTAGAAGAGTTTGATAACTTTATTGTCAAACAAGAAAACTTCAATGCTTATTTTGGCAGACAATTGAAATACAATTCCGATACGCTTGAACACTTGGGTGATTATATGTCTTGAGTTAAAGGTGAACTTAAACTCATTAGTAAACATGCTACCATGGTTACCAATCAAGTAGAACAAGTACTTAAAGCTCAAAATGATTTGCTCAATGAATTGAATAGTAAGAAAAATGATTATGCTGTTAGAGTGGCTACTAGAACTGGTAAGATGACTCAGGAACCTCTGTATCCTGAAGGCCACCCTAAGAGAATTGAGCAAGATTCTTGGAGAAATAATTTAGATGCACCTAGTCCTTCTAAAAAGAACAAAAAGAAAAATGGTAGGACTTTGCATGCTTCTAGTGAACCTATTCCTGAACCACCTGAGAATCCAAATGATATTTGTATTTCTGATGCTGAAACACAATCTGGTAATGAACATGAACCTAGTGATAATATTAATGAAGATGTTCATGATGATGCTCAACCTAGTAATGATAATGATGTAGAAATTGAACCTGCTGTTGATCTTGATAACCCACAATCAAAGAATCAACGTTATGATAAGAGAGACTTTGTTGCTAGGAAACACGGTAAAGAAAGGGAACCTTGGGTTCAGAAACCCATGCCTTTCCTTCCCAAACCATCCAAGAAAAAGGATGATGAGGATTTTGAGCGCTTTGCTGAAATGATTAGACCTATCTTTTTGCGTATGCGATTAACTGATATGCTCAAAATGAATCCTTATGCTAAGTATATGAAAGAAATTGTTACTACAGGAAACAGCTACTTTGCCGTCTGCCATGGCGGACGGCAAAGGCTCGAAAGGCGGACGGCAAAGACCTTTGCCGTCAGCCGCGGACGGCAAAAGGCTCCGGCAAAGAAGGCTATGGTAAACAGCTTCTTTGCCGTCTGCTTCCTGGCGGCGGACGGCAAAGGCTCTTTGCCGTCCGCGGCGGACGGCAAAGAGGGCGGACGGCAATATTTGCGCTGTCAGTCCGTTAAGTGGCTAACGGCAGACCTTTGCCGTCCGCCGCAGACGGCAAAGAGCCTTTGGTCTTTGCCGTCCGTCTTATGATGTCATCTACACGTCACTAGATGCCAGGTTCTTTGCCGTCTGCCACTGATGGCAAAGTGCAGGTTCTTTGCCGTCTGCCACTGACGGCAAAGTCTTTGCCGTCTGCCACTGTAGGCAAACTGACCAAATGGGTCAGCTCCCAGGAAGCACAGTTGGCTGCCACGTGGCTTCTTTGCCGTCCGCGGCAGACGGCAAAGAGCTCTTTGTCGTCGGTGGCAGACGGCAAAGAGCCTGCATATTGTCTGTTTTTTCTGTTTTTTATTAAATCCCACAATTTGCACAGAAAATATATAAGTTTCATATCACATATCCAGCACATATCCAGCACATAAGTTTCATATCACATCAGTTTCATCCATACACATTGTTCATACATAAGCAAGTTCCATCCATACACATAGTTCCATCCATATATATATATTACAATGCAAAGTTCATCAACATAGCAAGTTAGATGCAATGATCCATAGCACATAGTTCCATCCATCATAACAAGCTAGATACAATGCAAAGTTTCATGAAAGGAAAAGCAAGCACTCCATCATAGCAAGCTAGCTTCCATGAAGTGAATGAAATCTGCAAAATGGTAAATAAGAAAGTTAGAAATAGGTGACTAGAACAAGAAGAAGACTAGAACAAGAAGTATATGTCATTTATGAGCTAACTTAGGTGAAATGGATCATATATGAGCTAACTAAGTTGAAATGGGTTGTTTATGATCTAACTTAGTTGAAATGGATCATTTATGAGCTAACTTAGTTGAAATGGGTCGTTTATGAGCTAACTAAGGTGAAGGGCATCATTTTTGAGCTAAGTAAGGTGAAATGGGTCATTTTGGAGCTAACCTAGGTGAAATGGGTCATTTTGGAGCTAATCTAGGTGAAATGGGTCATTTTGGAGCTAACCTAGGTGAAATGGGTCATTTTAAAGCTAACGTAGGTAAAATGGATCATTTAGGAGCTCATCTACGTCAAATGGGTCATTTTAGAGCTAATTTAGTTGAAATGGATCTTTTTGAGCTAACTTAGGTGAAATGGATCATTTAAGAGCTAATTTAGGTGAAATGGATCGTTTTTTAGCTCACTTAGGTCAAATGGATCGTTTATGAGCTAAATTAGTTGAAATGGATCGTTTATGAGATAACCTAGGTAAGATGGGTCATTTTGGAGTTAACCTAGGTGAAATGGGCCATTTTAAAGCTAACGTAGGTAAAATGGATCATTTAGGAGCTAATCTAGGTAAAATGGGTCATTTTTGAGCTAACTTGGATGAACTGCATCATTTATAAGCTAACCTAGGTAAAATGGGTCATTTTGGAGGAAAATAAGCTAACTCTAGGTCATTATGGTAAGCATATTGGAGGAAATAAAGCTAAGTCTAGGTCTTTATGCATTTGTTAAGCAAAACACTAGAGAAACTTACCGTGATCAGGGAGGTGTAGGAGCGGGGTGGCTAGTGCCGCTACCTGGAGAAGGATCGTGCGATGCGTTTCTGGAGTTAAGCTGCAACAAAGATCATTTTCAATGTCTCGTTAGCATTATGACACTCAAATGTTGAGACTACCAACTAATGTCCATTCAAACTAAACTCACCGTGCTCCCAGGAGCAATCACTGGCATCGGCGGAGCGGGCTGACCGGACTTCTCGCACACAGACTGCACATTTGGTTTTCAGAACAGAGTCATACTAGTTAGTAATGAGACTCAAATGTTAAGACTAGCAAGTAATCTGCAGAAGAAACTTACCACAAGGAGCTCGTACATGGCCCTTGCCTGCATGTCATTCCGTGCCCTCTCCTCCTCCATCATCTTTCTCGTCCTCTCCTCCATCTCCCGCTGCCTCTCCGCCGCCTCCGCCAGAAGTTTCTCCGTTCTATCTCTCTCAGTCTGTATAGCAGCCTGCAACACCACTCACATGACCATTTGTAATCATTGATGGAAGCGCACACAATGTAATGGAGACAGATAACTGAGTACGTATCACTAACCTTGATGGCGAGTTGCACTGGCCGGTCACGAGGCCTTATCTCAGGAGCGGAGCTCGACTGGCGCGCCTTGATCTCCGGGAGAGTGCTAGGACAACGGATAAGTCCATCTCCAATGGCTATGGAGCCATGGGACCTCCCGCCACCAGATATCATCACCAGCTCTGGATCAATGGGACCCTGGCTCGGGTTAAAGTCCTCCCCTTTCCTCGCCTTCCCCTCATCTCTATATCTCACGAGCTTGTTGTGGGAGGAGATGTTGGTGAAGTTGTTTGCATCATCGAGGTCAGACTGAGAGAAAGCCTTGACTTTCTTGTAAGAGCCAATGTGGGCCATGGCATACAGGTCGTACACCTCTGGCACCTTATCCGCCTTATTGTGGCGTGCCTGAAAGAGAGAAGCAATGAAAGTTAGTAATTAAAGGGCTCAAGCTAGCATGATGAATGAATTGCATGAATCATGAAGCAAACCACATACCCAGTTGCGCCCGAACTGATATAAGTTGGAGCTGCCTTGATGGTGTGGCACACCTTCCATTTGGGCACGTTTGTCCTTGGCCTGGTTGTGGAGGGCTAGCCATTCTTGTGAGCACCACTCATCGACCAACACCTCCCAACAATCCATCCGATCCGCACACCATCTCGGAGGCGCCTAAGTTAGCAAATAGAAACTTGAGCGCTACGGCTAAGAATTACTAAATGAAGGAACTTAAGTAGAAGGCCTTAAGAATTACCTTCATGTACTGCTCCTTACTCAGGAACTTATCGCGGCACGCCGGCTTGGTCTTCTTGATACCACGCAAGGCGTAGTAGTCTCGAACAGCCTGCACCCGAGCCTCGTGCCGTAAGTTCTGGAGTAGGCGCTTGCAGACGTTCTCGATAACATTTGCGCAGTCCTCCTCGTATCCCTCCTCACACCTGTAGAATGTCTGCAATCAAATGAGACAATATTGATTAGTACAATTAATAACTAGCTAGTTGAAGATTTTGATATGTGTAAAGGAGAAATTACCCAGAATGTCCTGATCACCATGTCTGCCCTCGTGTCGCACACGACACCGTCGATAATGACATCCGGCGGGGCCGGGGCAGCCACGTAGTGCTCCCAGCTCAACCCAAGCTCTGGAAGCCGACCCTCACCAGGCAACGTGACAAACCCCGGGAAGTTTTGCCGGCAAAGAACTCCAAGGACGGAGTTGGGCCGGCGGACACTATGATGGTGGTCCCAACCCCTGCAGCATGACAAGGCCAACGCATTAGTTATTTGAAGAAACGTGAATGCAGAAGGTACAAAAATTTTAAATGCACTTACGTACCTCTCCCCATCAGGGAAGATCAACCACCTCTGCTCGCGGGTCGCCGGCACGGACGGGAGCCGTGTAGCACCACGCTGGTAGACGGTGCCACCCTCCTCCTCAAGATCAGTCGGCTCCCCGCCATCATCAGCATGGCCACTCGGCTCCTCGGGCTGATCCGGCCAGGTACCCCATCCGGACGTGTGCTCCTCCGGGGTCTCGTGGGCCGAACTCTCGTGGGCCGAAGGCCAGTCGACCCGAGGCTCGTGGGCCCAAGACCCGTGGACCGGAGGCTCGTGGACCGGAGTCCGTGTAGCCTCCTCCTCGGACGAGTCCACCCTAGCAGTCACGTGCTCGGGTGAAACAGCTAGGGGTGGCGGCGAGGAAGGCGCCCTAGCAGTCACCCTACCTCCTCTCCCGCGACCACGTGCCCCACCTCCTCTCTTCCTACCTCGTCCCCTGCTGGGCACCGCGGTGGACGAAGAAGGGCCCGGCGGTGTGGACATACTGTCCAGCAACGCTCGGCGAAGAGGTACGTCTGGAATCGAAGACCTCAGACCACGCGCCGAGGAAGAAGGAGCCTTGGCGCGCTCCCGACCAGCGCCCACCATCTTTCAACACCTGCCATGACAAACAGTAAACGAAATTAGTACAACATAAAAAAAAGACCGACATGAATAATAATATGTGTATCACTTAAGTGTATCATCATCAAGTACAACATTAAAAAATTTAATACCTGACACTACTAATAATCTCGATCAGTATCATCAATAAATGCATAATCATCATCATCACTATAATCAATGACGGGCTCATAGGGTTCAGTGGCATCAACATGTGCAAGGCCACCTTGACGTAATCGGTCAAGCAATGACAGGTCATCCGCAGCAGTAACCTCTTCTTGTTCCGGCTCTTCTTGTTCCTCCTCTGGGGTGATGTCGGATTCACTGTCACTGTCTACTTCAATGTTTTGGGGTGAAGTATAGCGGTTCTTGAAACGCTTTTTGGAAAGACGTGTCTCTTGGAAGAATTCTCCTTCATATGTGTCTGGGTTAATGTGAGGTTCATAATCCTCTTCCTTTGGGGGAGATAGTCTAGCACGTGGCGGCACTTCATAAACGACATCCCAACCTTTCAGATTTGGATTAGTTTGGCAGGCCCACGGTAGATAGAATACTTGGGTTGCCTGTTGAGCCGTAATATAGACATCAGGAACATCTAAATGGGTGCTTTGGTTGATTTCAACTAGCCCTATATGTTCATGAGTTCTTCTAGTCTCCTTCGGCTGAAACCAATAACATTTGAAGACTACGACATTCGGTGGGTTTTCACCATAGAATAGAAGTTCATAAATTGCTTCAACTCTCCCATAATACTCGGTACCTCCTTCGCCGATAGCAGATACACAACAATTTGTAGACTTTCGGTCGGCCATAGATAGCTCTTTGCCATAGGTACGAAAGCGATACCCGTTGATGTCGTATTTGTCAAATGAACGGACCTTATAGTCAAAACCATTAGCGACTTGTCTCAATTCGGCATCCATAGACTCTGAATTAGCCTACAAGTTTAATATGAAAGGATTGTTGCATTACGCACAAATTAGCGAATGAAACCGGGATAGCCGCCTACAAATTAGCCTACAAGTCTAATAGAAATTACCGTTTGTTTGAACCAAGAGATGAAACCGGGATAGCCGCCACCTTGCTTTGCGAGAAGCTCATACTCTTCGACAGAATCCTTTTGGATCACCGCTCCATACGAGAATAAGGCGACGTATCGACTGTATGAAATATCCAGGAATAAGAGCAGTTCAAAGGAAATAGAAGTTGCGAAACTATGTACCGAGAACTTACTCGATGTACGGCCGCACTTCTATCAGGTTGTTGAAGATATACAACGAAATGGTCCGCCATTGTTCGTTATCCAAAGATACTGGATTTGAAACACTGGCTGGTGCGAGATTCCCTTTGAATAGGCTGAGGTTGGATCCACCCTTTTTAGGGTCGTCAGCATTGTACCGAGGCTTCGGATTATGCAAATGACGATTTTTGGCTTCGTAGTGTGCTGTCACGAAGTTTGCCGCCTCCTCAGTGATGAATGCCTCAGCCATCGATGCTTCAATTCTACGTTTATTTTTACATTTTTGTCGAAGCGTCTTCTGCATCCTCTCAGTTGGGTAGCACCAACGATTTTGCACGGGCCCCCCCAATCTTGCCTCGGTCGGGAGATGCAAAATCAAATGTTGCATTGGATTAAAGAAGCCCGGTGGAAAGATCTTCTCTAACTTGCAGATCAACTCCGGCGCCAACTCTTCCATTTCTTCTAGCACGCTAGGCGATAGTTCTTTCGCACAAAGAACACGGAAGAAATAGCTGAGTTCTGCCAGTACTAGCCATTCATCCTCAGGGATGAAGCCACGCAACATCACCGGCATTACCCGCTCAATCCATATGTGCCAATCATGACTCTTGAGACCAAATATCTTCAATTTATCAAGACTGGCTCCCCTCTGTAGATTCGCTGCATACCCATCGGGGAACATCAACTGCATTTTCACCCACAAGATAATTTCCCTCATAGCCGGCCTTCCAAGATTGAACCATGCCTTTGGCTTCGTCCAGTTCTGCTTTCCTTTCGGTTCTTTCATGTTTTGTAACGGCCTATCACATAGCGCCTCCAGATCGACTCTAGCCTTAGTATTATCCTTTGACTTCCCATCTATGCCGAACAATGTACCAAAAAGTGCCTCGGCGATATTCTTCTCAGTGTGCATCACGTCGATGTTGTGTGGGCAAAGGAGGTCTTTGAAGTAAGGCAGATCCCATAAGCATGTTTTGTGAGTCCAGGCGTGCTTAGAATTATACCCCTTGAAGTACCCTGGACGCTCGGGATCTGGCTCGAGAGCGTTTAACTGATCCAGGGTCTGTTGGCCTGTCAATGCATGTGGTGCAGAGTTTTTGACAACTCTACCTCTGATGAAGTTCTTCTTGTCTTTCCTGAACTTATGGCGAGGATTCAGGAACTCTCTATGCATGTCGAAGCAAGAAAACTTGCGACCGGCCTGAAGCCAACGAAACTCAAGAGCTCCCTTGCATGTGGGGCACGGGAACCTTCCATGCACACACCAGCCAACGAATAGCGCATACGCCGGCAAGTCATGCGTCGAGTACATGTACCAGACACGCATTATGAAGTTCCGTTTGCTATAGGCATCGTATGTCTTGAACCCATTATCCCAGGCTTCTTGCAATTCGTCCTTAAGCGGTTGCATGTACACATTCATATTTTTCCCCGGATAGTTGGGCCCTGGAATTATCAACGTCAGGAAAATGTTCTTTCTTTTCATAATCTGTCCGGGGGGGAGATTGAGTGGAAAGACAAATACGGGCCAACAACTGTATTGGGCTGCCGTCATACCAAACACACTGAACCCATCCGTGCTGATGCCGACTCGAGGATGCCTCGGATCTGCCGCTTTGTCACCATGTAATTCATCAAACTTTTTCCACGCAACACCATCCGATGTGTGTACAATCATCAGATTCCCATCTGCATCTAGTTCGGTTCTTTTGCCCGTTTTGTGCCATGTCATCTGTCTGGCCGTCTCTTCGACCATGAAAAGACGTTGAAGTCTTGGTACGATTGGCATATACCGAAGAACACTAACGGGGATTTTGGTCTGTGTCTTCTCACCCATACCGTTGTCTACCACAACATACCTGGAAGACTTGCAAATGGGACAACAGTTCAAGTCCGCATAGTCAAGCCTAAACAAGACACATCCTTTCTCACAGGCATGTATCTTATCATAGGGCATCTTCAGTGCACGGAGGATTTTGTCCGACTGGTACAGGTTTGCAGGCATTACATGGCCTTTGGGTAGAAAGCGTCCAAATACTGTCATCATTGCATCATAGCATTCTCTGCCCAAGTTGAACTGAGCCTTCAGAGCCATTACTTGTGAGATGGCATCCAACTGACAAAGCTCAGTGTGCTCATGGAGCGGACGTTTTGCAGACTCCAACATTTCATTGAAGGCCTTTGCAGATTCCTCCATCTCCTCGTCCGAATCCCGAGCATCATCAAAGTCTTGCACCATGTTTTCCATACCGGTACCATGCTCGTCGGTGCGACGACGATCCACCTCGGCTCGGTCACGTTGGGCAGACTCACCATGAAATGTCCACACCGTATAATCGGGCGTAAAACCACTCTTCTGCAGGTGTTTGCCCATTTCAGCCTCTGTCCTCTTTTCCCAATTGCCGCACCGTAAACAGGGGCACCAGGTTTTCCTCTGGCCATTTGCAAATGCGGCTCGCACAAACCCCTTGGTTTTTGTGAACCATTCAGTGCTCCATTTGTTCTGACCAGTGTGACCGGTGTACATCCACGCACGATCACTCATCTTGACTTTCAGAGCTACTAGACACACAACAAATATATATATATATATATAATTCACCATGTATGTATTCATCAGTTGATCTACTTTGTCAATTTTATTACGTCCATGCAACCTACACTCTAATAGGTAATGATAGGTCCTAATCCCACCCGAGTATGTTTAGATTGGGTTCATTTTCCCATGCTATGCCCCGGATCCTACGCAAAATTTCGGCAGCACCTCCCCGCTGTTCTCCTGATACACGTCTCTGCAATAAACAGAGAGGATGTGTACCCGGAGAACAACAGGGGAGGCACTGACGAAATTTATGCGTCGGATCCGGAGCAAAGCATATGGGAAAACGAACCCAATCTAAACATACTCGGGCTGTCCATGGATAGCGTTGGACAATTCGAAAGAATCAAGGTTATAAATATGCAAATGCATGCATATTTATAACTATGACGCTTTCGAACGGGAGACACATATTGGTTACGCATACTGATAATTCAAGACACATATATATCTAGCTATCAAGTTTCATCGGAATAGATCAAATAATTAATGGGGGAGGAGGACATGTCATTTGTGCTCACCCACGAACGAAGGGGCAGAGCTCGTCAAACGCACGGCCAGGTCGTCGAACACCAAACCTCGCAGCGATGAAACAACTGCACATTTAAAACTACCCGATCAACACAATTATATATGATGTTTTTCATAACAAAATCGAAAGATATATGACCTAACTAATAATTCACAAATATATGACCCCGTCGGCTTCTGGAAGGCCAAAGAACACCTTTTCGGGACGTGTCGGGGGTCGGGGTGTCGTGTCGGTCTCGGGGTGCCGTGTCGGGGTCGGGGTTGGGGTCTCGGGGTCGGGGTGTCGGGTCGGGGTGTCGGGTCGGGGTGCCGGGTCGGGGTCGGTGTGCCGTGTCGGTGTCGGGGTCGGGGTGTCGGGTCAGGCTCGGGGTCGGGGTGTCGGGGTCGGGGTCCGGGTCGGGGTATCGTGCTCGGGGTCTCGGGGTCGGGGTGCCGGGTCGGGGTCGGGGTGCCGTGTCGGTGTCGGGGTCGGGGTGTCGGGTCAGGCTCGGGGTCGGGGTGTCTTGTCGGGGTGCCGGGTCGGGGTCGGGGTGCCGTGTCGGTGTCGGGGTCGGGGTGTCGGGTCAGGCTCGGGGTCGGGGTCTCGGGGTCGGGGTGTCGGGTCGGGGTGCCGGGTCGGGGTGTCGGGTCGGGGTGTCGGGTCGGGGTGCCGTCTCGGGGTCGGGGTGCCGGGTCGGGGTCGGGGTGTCGGGGTGTCGGGTCAGGCTCGGGGTCGGGGTGTCGGGGTCGGGGTCGGGATGTCGGGGTCGGGGTCGGGGTCGGGGTGCCGTGTCGGTGTCGGGGTCGGGGTGTCGGGTCAGGCTCGGGGTCGGGGTGTCGGGGTCGGGGTCTAGGGGTCGGGGTGTCGTGTCGGGGTGCCGCGTCGGGGTCGGGGTGCCGTGTCGGGTCGGGGTTTTTTCCTCTTTTTTCCTTTTCTTCTTCTTCCTATTCTTCCTTTTCTTCCTCTTCTTCTTTTTTCTTCTCCTCCTCCTCTTCTTCTTCTTCCTTTCCTTTTTCCTCTTCTTCTTCTCCTCCTCTCCTCTTTTTTCTTCTTCTTCTTCTTCCTCTTCTTCTTTTTTCTTCTCCTCCTCCTCTTCTTCTTCTTCCTCTTCTTCTTTTTTCTTCTCCTCCTCCTCTCTTCTTCTTCCTTTCCTTTTTCCTCTTCTTCTTCTCCTCCTCTCCTCTTTTTTCTTCTTCTTCTTCCTCTTCTTCTTTTTCTTCTCCTCCTCCTCTTCTTCTTCTTCCTTTCCTTTTTCCTCTTCTTCTTCTCCTCCTCTCCTCTTTTTCTCTTCTTCTTCTTCTTCCTCTTCTTCTTTTTTCTTCTACAACCTAAACCTAAAACTAAACCTAAACCTAAAACTAAACCTAAAACTACAACTAAAACTAAATCTAAACTAAAAAAGGAAAAAAAAGAAAAAAAAAGAAAAAAAACTGAAAAATGGGGGCTCACCTGGGGGGTGGAGGAGGCCGGTGGAGGAGGGGGCGGGGCGGTGGAGGAGGCGGCCTGGGGGCGGCGGCGAGCCGGGGCGGCGGGGCGACGGGGCGGCGGGGGCGGGGGGCGCGGGGGGCGCGGGGCGGCGGGGGGCCGGGGGCGGCGGGGGGCCGGGGCGGTGAGGGCGACGGGGCCCCGGGGCGGCGGCGAGCCGGGGCGGCGGGGGCGACGGGGCGGCGGGGGGCGCGGGGGCGGGGGGCGCGGGGGGCACGGGGGGCGCGGGGCGGCGGGGGGCCGGGGCGGTGAGGGCGACGGGGCCCCGGGGCGGCGGCGAGCCGGGGCGGCGGGGGCGACGGGGCGGCGGCGGCGCGCGGCGGGCGGCGGCGTGGGAGGAGAGAAACGGCGGCGTGGGAGGGAGAGGGAAGAAGCGAGTAACGGGCGGGGGTACGGGCCGTTAGGTAGTAGGCTCTTTGCCGTCCGCCCCCCTTTGCCGTCCGCTTTTTTGCCTCTTTGCCGTCCGCTAGCGGACGGCAAAGAGGTGGCCCGTTAAGTTTTTCAAAAACGGGCGGGGGGTGGGGGCCACCTCACTCTTTGCCGTCCGCCAGCGGACGGCAAAGATTCTTTGCCGTCAGCTGGCCGACGGCAAAGAGCTGGCGGACGGCAAAGAGCTTCTTTGCCGTCTGCTTTTGGGTAGCTGATGGCAAAGAGCTGGCGGACGGCAAAGAGCTTCTTTGCCGTCAGCTAGCGGACGGCAAAGAGCTGGTAGATGGCAAATTAGCTGATTCCAGTAGTGTACCATGGTTACCAATCAAGTAGAACAAGTACTTAAAGCTCAAAATGATTTGCTCAATGAATTGAATAGTAAGAAAAATGATTATGCTGTTAGAGTGGCTACTAGAACTGGTAAGATGACTCAGGAACCTCTGTATCCTGAAGGCCACCCTAAGAGAATTGAGCAAGATTCTTGGAGAAATAATTTAGATGCACCTAGTCCTTCTAAAAAGAACAAAAAGAAAAATGATAGGACTTTGCATGCTTCTAGTGAACCTATTCCTGAACCACCTGAGAATCCAAATGATATTTGTATTTCTGATGCTGAAACACAATCTGGTAATGAACATGAACCTAGTGATAATATTAATGAAGATGTTCATGATGATGCTCAACCTAGTAATGATAATGATGTAGAAATTGAACCTGCTGTTGATCTTGATAACCCACAATCAAAGAATCAACGTTATGATAAGAGAGACTTTGTTGCTAGGAAACACGGTAAAGAAAGGGAACCTTGGGTTCAGAAACCCATGCCTTTCCTTCCCAAACCATCCAAGAAAAAGGATGATGAGGATTTTGAGCGCTTTGCTGAAATGATTAGACCTATCTTTTTGCGTATGCGATTAACTGATATGCTCAAAATGAATCCTTATGCTAAGTATATGAAAGAAATTGTTACTAATAAAAGAAAGATACCGGAAGCTGAAATTTCCACCATGCTTGCTAATTATACTTTTAAGGGTGGAATACCTAGGAAACTAGGAGATCCAGGAGTACCAACTATACCGTGCTCCATTAAAAGAAACTATGTTAAAACTGCTTTATGTGATCTTGGAGCCAGTGTTAGTGTTATGCCTCTCTCTTTATACCATAGACTTGACTTGAATAAGCTGACACCTACTGAAATATCTTTGCAAATGGCTGATAAATCAACTGCTATACCTGTCGGTATTTGTGAGGAAGTGCCTGTTGTGGTTGCAAACGTTACTATTTTAACGGACTTTGTTATTCTTGATATTCCTGAGGACGATAGTATGTCTATTATTCTTGGAAGACCTTTCTTGAATACTGCAGGGGCTGTTATTGATTGCAACAAAGGCAATGTCACTTTTCATGTTAATGGTAATGAGCATACGGTACACTTTCCGAGGAAACAACCTCAAGTCCATAGTATCAATTCTATTGGAAAAATTCCATCGATTATTTTTGGAGGTTTTGAATTTCCTCTTCCTACCGTCAAGAAGAAATATGATATTCTTATTATTGGGGATGTGCATATCCCCGTTGAGGTAACATAGTGTTATTTGAAATTTCTCCGGTTCCATGTTATTTGGAATGAGTTTGTTAACAAGACTTGATCAACCTTTTTAGTGGATTCCTTTTGATGAGCATGAGATGGATGAAACTAGAAGCACAACCTTCTGTACCCTCTCTCTACTTTCTGTTATTTAGTTGAAATAAAGTAAAAATAGTATTTTTCTCTCTGTTTTCTGATTTATCCGTGCAATATAAAAATACCCCGAAAATAAAAGTTCTCCAAATGCCCTGAAAATGGAATATGATTTTTTTAGAATATTTGAGAATATCTGGCACTGAGAACACAACAGGAGGGGCAAGCACCTGGCCACGAGGGTGGAGGGCGCGCCCTGCCCCCCTGGGCTCCCCCCTGCCTCGTGGGCCCCCGGTGGCTCCCCTCCACTTATTCCTGCACCCACACACTTCTTCTTCCTCCCAAAAAAATCACTATCCAGCTCAAGCACGAGTTCTAGCTCATTTTGCTGCGATTTTCGATCTCCTTGCTCAAAGCACCTCTCACAAAACTGCTTTGGGTGATTGTTCCTTGGTATGTGACTCCTCCATTGGTCCAATTAGTTTTTGTTCTAGTGCTTTATCCATTGCAAATTTGTGCTGCCTAGGTGACCATGTTCTTGAGCTTGTATGTCAAATTTATATGGTTCCAAGTAGTTCTAATGCTTGATATAGGCTCTAGGCACTTGTAGGAGTAGTTGCTATCAATTTTGTTGAGTTTGGTTCACTTTTATTTGAAGTTGCTAAAAATTTCAGAAATTTTTCAGAGGAAGAAATATGCTTAGGAAAATGTTCCAAGGTGGTTCTTCAAGGAAGCAAGGACCCAAGCTTGCAATGCGTGATGCTGACGATGAGCCACCAAGGGACGCTCCAGTGCGGCGTTATGAATGGCCTTCAGAGAACTTTATGGATCGAGTGGGAATCAAGGAAGAATTTAACGCATATTTGCGTAACGCTGATCTTGTGAGCTTCGAGGCAGAGAAGTGCCGCCAATACCACTATCTCACTAGTTCATTTTTGAGGAGGTTTGAATTTTCATCTTCACGTAATTCTCCAACTGTCCTGTTTGATCTCTATGAAAAATCTTATACTATGGACTTAGAGGATTTTACCACTGCTTGCAAACTTCCACAATGGGGTAGTGCTAGTGAACCCCGCAAATCTGAATTTAGAAATTTTCTTGCTAGTATAACTGTGGGGGAATCTAGGGACATAGCACAAGCTACCATAGGGAGCATTCATTTTCCTGCTATACATTATTTTGCTCTCTTCATAGGTAGGTGCATTAATGGTAAGGATGAAGCAAGTCATATGTGTGTCCCTGATCTCAGTATTCTTAGGAGTGCTATGTTAGGAGACAAGTCTTATAATTTGGGAGCCATTGTTGCACGTAGGTTGCATCATAATAGATTTAATGGAGATTTCTTTGGAGGAATTTATGCAACCCGCTTAGCTGATTTTCTTGGTGTTGACATACGTGAGGATGATATTGAGTTGCCTCCTACTTATTTAACTTTAATGCTATGGTTCACCACCAGTTTGTCGAGAGGAATGAATCACCTCTCCGGTATCGCTTAATCTTTGACAGACGTCGTGCTGTCCGTATTACTCTCCCTGCTCCTGCCTTCTTTGATTATCAGGCAAAAGGAAGATATGTTATTAGCAGAGAGGAGGCAGATGAGTACGAGAAGAGGGCGGAGGCAGCTCGCCGCCACGCTGCAGCTCAGGAGGCAATAACTGCAGCAGCGCAGTACGACCCCGGCTACAATTATGGATATCCGCCAGGCCATCCGTGGCAATAAACCAACTTAGGCCAAAAACCTAAGCTTGGGGGAGTACGTATTTCTCACTGACATTACATTTATGTTCACACACTCATTGCTAGATGTCGGTGCTCATACTCTTTCACTGTAATATCCATGCTAGTTTATTTTCTTTTTCTTGCTTTCTTCTTGTGTGTTTGTTAAACCTTAAGAAAAACCAAAAAAATTAGTGTAGCTTTTAGTTAGTTTACCTTTCTTGCTGAAGTAGTAATAATTAAAAAGAAAACCCAAAAATATTTCCTGTTCTTCTTTTGCTTGTTGGGAGCTTTCCCGTGTTAATATTTTTATTTCTTTTCTTTGGGGGTCGATAGGAGAAGACCATGATTAAATTGTTGAAGTGGCTCTTATATGCATTATTGTTGATTTAACCGAGAGTCCATATTGCCTTGTCTTCTCCTATTTATTGAATGCTCGCAGATTCCAGCTTAGTCCAATGCACGTGCACTCTTATTATTTTCACATCGTTCGGTTGTGCAAGTGAAAGACAATTATTACGATATATGATGAACTGACTGAGATGAGAAAAGCTGGTATGAACTCGACCTCTCTTATTTTTGTAAATATGATGAGTTCATCGTTCCTGATTCAACCTATTATGAATAAACATGTTTGCAATGCCAATTAGAGATCATAGTTGCTTATGCCATGCTTGATTAGCTATGAGTTATAATGGTTTACCTTGCGCGCCAACATGCTATTAAAATGGTTGTGATGTGGTATAGTGAGGTGGTATCCTCCTTTGAATGATTTAAGTGACTCGACTTGGCACATGTTCACGCATGTAGTTGAAACAAAATCAACATAGCCTTTACGATATTTATGTTCATGGTGGATTATATCCTACTCATGCTTGTACTCAATGTTTATTAATTTTAATGCATGTTCATGACTGTTGTCGCTCTCTAGTTGGTCGCTTCCCAGTCTTTTGCTAGCCTTCACTTGTACTAAGCGGGAATACTGCTTGTGCATCCAATCCCTTAAACCCCAAAGTTATTCCATATGAGTCCACCATACCTTCCTATATGCGGTATCTACTTGCCGTTCCAAGTAAATTTGTATGTGCCAAACTCTACACCTTCAAATGAAATTCTGTTTTGTATGCTCGAATAGCTCATGTATCAACTAAGGCTGTCCATATCTTCCATGCTAGGCGTGTTATTCTCAAGAGGAGTGGACTCCGCTCCTCATTCACGAGAAAATGGCTGGTCACCAGGATGCCCAGTCCCATGCTTTATGCAAACTAAATCAAAATAATTGCAAACAAAACTCCCCCTGGGACTGTTGCTAGTTGGAGGCACTCATTGTTTCGAGCAAGCCATGGATTGATGCTTGTTGGTGGAGGGGGAGTATAAACTTTACCATTCTGTTTGGGAACCGCCTATAATGTGTGTAGCATGGAAGATATCACCATCTCTTGGTTGTTATGTTGACAATGAAAGTATGCCGCTCAAAATATTATTTATCTCTATTTCAAAATCGAGCTCTGGCACCTCTACAAATCCCTGCTTCCCTCTGCGAAGGGCCTATCTATTTATTTTTATGTTGAGTCATCATCCTCTTATTAAAAAGCACCAGCTGGAGAGCACCGTTGTCATTTGCATCCATTACTATTAATCTCTACTCCTAAGGGAGCAGTTGGTGAATAGTCTGCACGGTTTTTTTCGCTGTTTTTTTTCGTCACCTCCCCCACCTCACCGGTTTAGTTTCGCGTCACCCTCACACACAACAAAAAAATCTGAACGGATCAGAACTTTTCATTCTGGCGCAAGTTATTGAGGAATGTCTTTATGTGAAAGAATCAATCACGATCAATCTCTAAAGACCAAATCTAAATTAATTAACCTTACCTTAAATTGCTCGATCACATTAATTAGGAAACAAATAACTGAGTATTGTTGTCTGCCGCTCCTAAAGACCAGTTGGTGAATAGTCTCCATGGTTTTTTCGCTGGTTTTTTTTCGTCGCCTCCCCCACCCCACCGGTTTAGTTTCGCGTCACCCTCACACACAACAAAAAAATCTGAACGGATCAGAACTTCCCATTCTGGCGCAAGTTATTGAGGAATGTCTTTATGTGAAAGAATCAATCACGATCAATCTCTAAAGACCAAATCTAAATTAATTAACCTTACCTTAAATTGCTCAATCACATTAATTAGGAAACAAATCTCTACTCCTAATGTCTCAGTTGGTAGTCTCCGTTCCGGGTTAATTTTGTCCCACCTTCCCTGTTTTTTTCCTCCCCCCATCTCCCAGTTTCCCCGCAGTAACGATCCCACCTCCCAGTTTTGTTGGTTTTTCGGTTTTTTTCGTCGGGTTTTTATTCGTCCCCGCACGCCATGCCGCCCCTCCTCTCGATCCACCGCTCCCGCTGCGACCTCTGCTCTCCCTCGTCTCCCGCTCCACCGCCGCCGCCCCATCTACCCGCTCCGTCGCTGCCCCTACTGCTCCACCGGACCGACCTCTTCTTCGAGCGCGACGGCAGGAGCAGCTCCACCTCTCCATTCCCCCCACGCGATAACACTCCTGACCCCCACCCCATGCCCGACCGCCGCTAGGGTTTCAACCTTCGCTGCCCCGCCGCCACCTCTCCTCACTTTCCCCCACCGCCGCCCCACTGTGCCCCCTCTCATGTTTCGATCTGGAAAACGGGAAGGAGATGATGAGCAGAGCGGTCAAATCCGTGGCGGGCGGTGCCTCCCCAAGCTCCCGTCGGGGCGAGGCACTGGAGGCCGCCACCCTCGCCTCTCACGTGCATCGCGGTTCTGGATCGGCCGCCCGCATGCTTGAGGTGCAGCCTTTCCCCTTCCCCTATCTCTTCTCTCTCTCACTCCTACCATCCTGGTTTCCTGAGTTCCGGCTGCTTGCGGAGTGGGCATGGAAGGAGCGGTGTTGGGCTAGAAGGTAAGGGAGTGGATCGGCCGCCGGCATGCTCGCCGCTGTGCCATCCGTGTCCCTCCAACGATGCCCTGTATCGCCCACGTCCAGGTCCTCCAGATCCTAATTATGCTATGGCATTTGATTTTGCACATGTACGTAACAAAGTTGATTTTGTACACTGTTGTTGCTGAGATCGCTACCCTTATTCTTAGTTTTTGCAGGTAGAAAAATTGAGGGAAATCAAAGTCAGAAGAACTGAAAATTCTATGCACTGTGTCCACAAGAAGTAAAAGCTGCCTATTCCTACAACAAGTATGCATATGAGCATATCACATAAGGATAAGGATCCACGAGTGGGTATTACTTTCAGAACGTTTGTTAGAATCATTCTTTATACAAACTTGACTGTACTTTCAGCCACAGAGCTGCAAATTTCATGGGCTAATGCATGATATGATAGCATAATATAATATGGAGGACCTTCAGACTTGGCTCTCTGCTGGGGTGAAGGCTGTGAAGTGGTTTGCCGCAGATTCAGAGGCCATTTTTCTTACCAATTTGTACATGCTCTACAGTTCAGAGCTGGTTTTTATTTTTCCTTAAAGAAATCCGGTTTAATTTTCTGCTGGTTTTTGCTTTATCTTATTTAGCTCATATTCTTCTATAACATGGTGCTTTTTTATCTCTTATGAACGTAAGTAGCATGCATCGCAGTGCTCGACAGTGACAAGCAGGTTCTGCAGGGAACCATGGTGCTATGTGTCAATGGCTTAAAATTGCAGTCAGAAGGATGTTGTCGGGCCTCCTGGGACGGATATATCCTACTAAGTGAAAGTTGCCGCGGCGGAGACTGACTTTACTTCTTCTTCAGGTGTTCTATTCTATTTAGTTAAATTAATTGGAGGTGACCTAATTGAAGCATTTGTTTCTCATGATCAGATTGGCCGATGATATAGCATACACTCCAACCTGGCTTGGCAAGGTACATCAAAATGTATCATTCTGCAGTATGAAAGGTAAGGGAGAAAATCTGAGAGCCTTGCATAAGCTACAACACTTTTTTTAGAGCAACGACAATGTTGTCGTGAGAGTTATGCTCAACTCTTGCCATGTACAAAAGGATTTTAACATTCCAATTCTTGTTTATCCTTTTGTCGCTGAAAATTCTTTACTAATTATGACTTTCATTTTGTTTCTTCTAGATGTAACTCGATCCACTGTGTCCGATCATAAGGTGACAATGGCGGCACAACAGCCAGGAGGAGACGGTGGCGAGCCCCCCTCCTCCAACTGTAGCAATCCACCAGGCGGTGGCACGAACGACCTTCATCTCTAGATGCTTCCCTGCACACCGATGAGATTCACGCCGATGGTCTTGACTTATGACCAATGTCCTTCAGGCCTGAAGTCCCTGTAGTACCCAAGGTCGAGTGATCACTGCTGCGCCTCGCTGTGTCCTAACTCCTGACCAATGTCCTTCAGCCTCCGGTAGCTCATTCACTTTTTAGTGTTCCATCTCCTTCTGTCAAGGTTTAATGTTCTTGTACTATTTTTCTAAGACATGGTCACGGTTTCTTTATGCGTGATTTTTTAAAGAAATCAAAAAACTTGTTATGTAATGTTTAGTATCTCTTTGTACCTCTGATTTATGCACCAAACTAGAGGGGGGCCATGAAGGCATGGATGTTCAATATTTTTTCCAATAATATATGGTGAAAAAACATTTGATTTTCGTATACTTGTGTCTTTCATGTTCACTTGGTCCATTAGTTTAATTTTTCTTAAACTTCTATTTGGAAGGAGGCAAATTGATCAGATGTCACCATCTCACATCTCAGTGCCAGTCTACTGCAACATTGGCACATATTATTCTGATATGTAATATTCTGAATAATAATTTGATTATGTCCAAGTGAATAGTAGAAGAATTATCTGCCAGTGCATAGAGTATTTTCGACTTTCACCATCGAGTCTTTGTAGGTAAGTTGTATTTGTTTAATCTACTGACACATGCATATTTGACATGGAATGCAGGAAGGGCCACAACTAATTGATGTTCTCATAATGCTACCATAATACTATGGTTCTCCTTTCTCAATTCTGGGAAAGAGTTCACTTCAAGAATTTGCTTTTCTTTTTGTTCACTTTCAATTCCCCTTTGTCAATCCCTCTCTCATTTGACTGCAGGATACTGTGCTTACTCCCATCTCTCGTTTGATCACAGGCTTTCAAAGGTGGGGCATGGGCTCAGAGGTGAGGCCACTAGCGGTTCAACTTTGCACATACAAGAAAATAAAATCAAGGTTCTGCTGCTGAATAGATATTGTGTTGTAAACTTTAATATACACACACACATGGATAAGTCAGTTAATCATTGCCTTCTGTGATTAAATTGGCTTACTATTGTGAAGGAAATGAGTTGTTTGCTTCTGCTTCTGTGATCATGGGTTAGTTGGAAATCAGAATGTATAATTAATTATTAGAGAATGTCGCTCACAGTTAATTTATATAAATCTGCACTACAAGCTAAATGTGTGCAATTTCTGTTGGGTTCCAATATAGAAATTTGGACAATATATAAGGATCAATACAAATCCTGCTGCCTTCCGATGAATAGATCTTTCAAAGGACATCTTCTAAGACAGCATCCACACATTGTTCTTGCATATACATCATATAAATGGATTCATTCAGATTTATTTTGTTTCATGTCCATGAAAGTTCTCTCATCTTTTGATGTGTGTTTTCTGTAGGGACTTACTTGGTGTGAAAATTATGCTCCAGCTTTAATAGCTAATATCAGCAACTATGTTTTAGTGTTTATTCTTTACCACTTCCATCCAATAAACTAATGTGCCTACTTTTGTACAATGTTCTTAACTGAAGTGGATTGTTCATGCAGGCACAAATTGGACTGACAAATGCTGATAGAGGAGGAGAACACCATGCAAGTACGTATGTGCCAAAATTGATAGATTTACCTCTAGGCATTGCATTATTTGCCGCAGTGTAGGTGTACTCTTTAAGGAATTTGTAGGAGATAGCAAAGGACTAGATGAAGGATTCATTCCGTTTAGAAACAGGTGGAAAGCATTCAGTTTAGTAAATATTGTATATACCCTTCTCCTGAAAAGTTCGATGTTGTTGCTTGGGAAAAAGGAAAATGCTCACAGATCAAATCCTTTGGTACAATTATTACTTTTTAGGGATGCAAATTTTAAACTTCAGTCATACTTTGTTGGTCGTTTTTCTCCAATAATTATCTTCCATGTAGTATAAACATCTGGAGGTATAATTAGTTTTTATTTTATTTTGTACTATAAGATAATAACAATGCATACAGTGGAGACTGAATTAGCTTAGGACATCAAAGGAAGTTCCTTTTGTAACTTGAAGAGTGTTCTTTCATATGTGTTGATAACAGTGTGCCTCCAATTAGTTTCTAGACATCCTTTCCAAGTCTCATACCATTCATATTCCTATGTTTTCTCCTTTTAGTCCAATTATTTCTCGTGTTAAACATGGTTGTGAGCTTATTGGATCTTAAAAAAACAACATTACATGTGTAGTAATTTTAGTAGCTAGACATGCATACTCTGCTATGTTAGATTTAGGAGAAAGAGTTGTTTTATTCATTCATCTGGATTTTTTTGTCTATAATGCTGATCTATTTTTTCATCTTTTGATCTTCTTTACTTCAGTTGTGCTCTTGTTACATTAACTCAGCATGATGGAATGTTTCGTGCTAACATGATTCATGGTTGCAGGCTGCCGCGACAGAAAACTGGGAGCCCCCTAGGAACAAAATAAAAAAGGTTTCAACCTCATGTCGATGCTTATCTTAAAAACTTGGCATGAATTTTGTTATACTTGCTAAAACATCGTAGAAATGAAGCTAAAGGCAACTTTCTTGATATTGTGAAAGAATTTTTTAAGCGCATCATCTAGATATTGATAGTTTTGTAATAGATGTTAAGGTCGAACATCGCTTAGTTTGTTACATGCACATGTCGTTAATCTTTCTTTTTGTTATCAATTTACATTGCAAAATTGGACTTTAATTATTCAATAATTATGTTAGTGTTATATTGTTTGTATGTGTGAAATTTAACATGTAACTCTTGCAAACTATTTCAAGAGCCCGTGGCAACGCACGGGCACTCTACTAGTTTATATTGGGTATGACTATGACTGGATCTGTTTTACCATGAATTACAATGTCTAGTCAGTCCTTGATCTTTAAAGGTGCTCTGCATTTATGTTTTGCGGTCTCAGAAAGGGCCAGCGAGATACCATCTTGTTAGATCATATCATGATTGTTTTGAGAAAGTGTTGTCATCCGAGATTTATTATTATCGCTCGCTAGTTGATTATGCCATTGACATGAGTAAACATGAGACCTAAGAGTTATTGCGAATGTGGTTAGTTATAATCTTTGCTGAAAACTTGAATGCTGGCTTTACATATTTACAACAACAAGAGCAAACAGAGTTTGTAAAAGTTTTTCTTTATCACTTTCAGTTTATCAACTGAATTGCTTGAGGACAAGCAAAGATTTAAGCTTGGGGGAGTTGATACGTCTCCGTCGTATCTACTTTTCCAAACACTTTTGCCCTTGTTTTGGACTCTAACTTGCATGATTTGAATGGAACTAACCCGGACTGACGCTGTTTTCAGCAGACTTTCCATGGTGTTATTTATGTGCAGAAACAAAAGTTCTCGGAATGACCTGAAACTCCACGGAACATCTATTTGGAAAATAAGAAAAATACTGGAAGAAAAATCCATGTTAGGGGGCCCACACCCTGTCCATGAGGGTGGGGGCGCGCCTGCCCCCCCAGGGCGCCCCCTGCCTCGTGGGCCCCCTGACGCTCCACCGACCTCAACTCCAACTCCATATATTCACTTTCGGGGAGAAAAAAATCAGAGAGAAGGATTCATCGCGTTTTACGATACGGAGCCGCCGCCAAGCCCTAAAACCTCTCGGGAGGGCTGATCTGGAGTCCGTTCGGGGCTCCGGAGAGGGGAATCCGTCGCCATCGTCATCATCAACCATCCTCCATCACCAATTTCATGATGCTCACCGCCGTGCGTGAGTAATTCCATCGTAGGCTTGCTGGACGGTGATGGGTTGGATGAGATCTATCATGTAATCGAGTTAGTTTTGTTAGGGTTTGATCCCTAGTATCCACTATGTTCTGAGATTGATGTTGCTATGACTTTGCTATGCTTAATGCTTGTCACTAGGGCCCGAGTTCCATGATTTCAGATCTGAACCTATTATGTTTTCATGAATATATGTGAGTTCTTGATCCTATCTTGCAAGTCTATAGTCACCTACTATGTGTTATGATCCGGCAACCCCGAAGTGACAATAATTGGGACCACTCCCGGTGATGACCATAGTTTGAGGAGTTCATGTATTCACTATGTGTTAATGCTTTGTTCCGGTACTCTATTAAAAGGAGGCCTTAATATCCCTTAGTTTCCGCTAGGACCCCGCTGCCACGGGAGGGTAGGACAAAAGATGTCATGCAAGTTCTTTTCCATAAGCACGTATGACTATATTCGGAATACATGCCTACATTACATTGATGAATTGGAGCTAGTTCTGTGTCACCCTATGTTATGATTGTTACATGATGAACCACATCCGGCATAATTCTCCATCATCGATCCAATGCCTACGAGCTTTTCATATATTGTTCTTCGCTTATTTACTTATCTGTTGCTACTGTTACAATCACTACAAAACACCAAAAAATTTACTTTTGCTACTGTTACTTTTGTTACTGTTACCACTACTATCATATTACTTTGCTACTAAACACTTTGCTGCAGATACTAAGTTATCCAGGTGTGGTTGAATTGACAACTCAACTGCTAATACTTGAGAATATTCTTTGGCTCCCCTTGTGTCGAATCAATAAATTTGGGTTGAATACTCTACCCTCGAAAACTGTTGCGATTCCCTATACTTGTGGGTTATCAGCCACCAACCCAATCTTGGCCGCGCCAAATGTCGGCGAACCAATGCTGTTATATATAGAGGCAACACACCAAGTTGTAAGCGCAGTGCTCGTCGTCGAACGAGAGACGGGCGGACATAAGTTCCCACTTCAAAAGCCGGTATACTATGTATCCACTGTCCTCACTCCATGCAAATCACGATATCAACATTATCAAAAGATAGCATACGCGATCTTCATGGCATCCCGGAAACTATGACACTACTTTCAAGAGTGTTCAATTACGGTGGCCTCTAAAGTACCACTCAATGACATAATAAACAACCGCGATGCCACTGGCCGGATTGCCAAATGGGCCATTGAGCTCCTCCTGTTTGACATAATATACAAACCACGACGAGCCATTAAGTCAGAAGTACTGGCGGATTTCGTCGCCGAATGGACAGAAGCCGAACTCCCTAAAGAGTACGGCGCGTACTCCAATTGGATCATGCACTTTGACGGCTCTAAAATGCTGGCTGGTCTGGGGGCTCGCATCGTCCTGACATCCCCCACTGGAGATACAGTCCAATACGTACTCCAAATACTATACACAGACTCCAACAACGCAGCAGAATATGAGGCCCTGTTACATGGTCTTCGGATGGCAGTCTCCATGGGCATCCAACGCCTAGAGGTGCGTGGGGATTCGAACCTCGCAATATCTCAAATAAATGGAGACTTCAACGCCAAGGATCCGAAAATGGCAGCTTACCGCAACGCCGTCCTCAAGATGTCAGCTCGGTTTGAGGGGCTTGAATTCCACCATGTGGTCCGGGAAAACAATCAGGCGGTGGATATCCCCGCCCGCATCGGCGCTAAGCGCGACCCCGTCCCACCTAATATCTTCTTGGAAAGGCTGTTTAAGCCATCTGTGGTATGGGAAGGAGAGACCGGCAATAATAGTCCGGACCCGGCCACAACGCCAGATCCCGAACACTCTGACGTAATCGGAGGCTCAGCCACCGAAATAACACCTTCGGCCCACGTGATTATGGCCGTCATCGCCCCGTGGACAGAACCCTTCTTGGCTTACCTAACTAGGCAAGAACTACCCGAGGACCCAAACGAGGCACGTTGCATTGTGCGGCGGTCTAAAGCCTACAAGGTCCACGAGGGAGAGCTTTATAAGAGAAGCGCTACCGGAGTACTTCAAAGGTGCATCTCCGAAGAGGAAGGACGACAACTATTGGCAGAAATTCATGCTGGACTTGGCGGCCATCACGCCGCAGCCCGGGCCCTTGTAAGCAAGGCCTTCTGAGTAGGTTTTTACTGGCCGACGGCCCGAGCAGACGCACATGACCTCGTTCAACATTGCGTCGGTTGCCAGCTTTTTGCAAACCAAAGCCATATGCCACCTACCGCTCTCCAAACAATCCCCATTACTTGGCCTTTTGCGGTCTGGGGGCTTGATATGGTCGGACCCCTTCCATAAGAAAAAATACCTATTGGTCATGGTGGATAAATTCACCAAATGGATAGAAGCCAAACCAGTTAAAACGGCCGAATCCGGACTAGTGATAGACTTCATATCCGGGGTTGTACACCGTTACGGCGTCCCCCACAGCATCATCACCGATAACGGCTCGAACTTTACAGCCGACGAGGTAAAAACTTGGTGCAGCAACATGGGCATTAAGCTCGATTATGCCTCCGTCTATCACCCCCAAACAAACGGTCAGGTCGAACGGGCAAATGGTCTTATCATGAGCGGCATTAAACCCAGATTAGTGCGATCCTTAAAGGAATCAGATACGCACTGGGTAGAGGAGCTCGACTCCGTACTATGGGGGCTGCGGACCACGCCGAATCGCAGTACCGGATACACACCGTTTTTATGGTGTACGGCGCAGAGGCAGTACTGCCCTGCGACATCATTCATGACTCACCTCGAGTGCGCATGTACGAAGAGAAAGAAGCCGAGCTTGATCGGCAGGACAGTTTGGACGCCCTGGAGGAGGAGCGTGACGTGGCAAAAGCCCGCTCCGCATTCTATCAGCAACAGGCTCGACGGTATCAAAGCAGAGAAGTACGGGCCAAAACTTATAATGTTGGCGAACTAGTTCTACGCCTACCAGAGAAGAAAAAGAACAAACTCGAGCCCAAATGGGAAGGTCCCTTCGTTATCGACCAAGTTCTGACCGGTGGAGCGTACCGTCTGCGGGATGCATCGGACAATCGACTCGAGCCAAACCCATGGAACGCAGCCAGACTCCGAAGGTTCTACGCCTAGTTCCGGACTATGTGTTCGTCTCCTCACCTCCGTCAATTTTTTATATCAGCTATCTGTCTTTTCTTTCTTTCTTCCCTTTTTTCTTCACAGCCTTACAAGGTTAAAATGTGTCTTGACTACACAATCTTGACGCGCTAGGCGTGCTCATTATACCTGGGGGCTTCTTATACAGAAGCTTAATATAGCTATGTTTCGGGCTCTATGCCCTCCGCACATGTGTTACTTTTCCACATGTACCTTTTCTTCGCCACTATATGCATCGATATGACTTAAGTTTTGGCCAAGCTGGGTTGCCTGGCTCTTGTGTTTATGCCCTACGTTCCCGTTAATTCGGCTAGGGCATAAGGGGAGCACCTCTGCGATTGTTACTGCCGGGTCAGCCGGATGTGTACCTCAGACTGGGTGAAGCCGAAAGCTAGCGTTCTTAAGGGAATATTCGGTCGGTGAACAAAAGATGACTTTTATTTATCATAATACACGCCCCCAGATGTTTATATCCTGCGTCTACTTTCGCAGTTCGGACATGCACATTAATGCATGCGTACCCAGGGAAAGGAACCCTTAACGGAACTATTCTCCCTGGAAGATGTTTCTTACTATCCATGTAATATAACATAGCTAGTTGGGTACTTGTCTGTTCAAGCACTTATGACCCCTACGCCTGGTTTCCACGCATACCCCGGTTTTTACATAACTGAGCGGGTATTCGGATACACTCCGGACTGTCGGGTCCGGAGGTCGAAGCGAAAAGGTCCGCCATGACAAATGATCTACAATCCGGCTAGGGACAATATATGTCAATTGAAGTACACAGTCACTTAGACTGACTAAATTCTTCTTCTATACCATCCAACAGGCTGTCTAGCCTACAGTCCTGTTGGGAATACTTTGCGGCTAATTTCACCTGGTCATACACCAAACTGACGGGGATTTCTTTCCCATCAGACCCCACAGGCCCGACTTCGGCCATATGGTTCGGGTCAGCCTTGGTATATCGAGTCTTCACCATGGCCCAGGCTTCCCTCGCACCTTGTCGGCAGGCAGATATCTTCCATAATCGGAAGCGCCGCCGCGCTCCCTTGAGCATCTCTACGAGCTCCCCATGCCTCCTGGCAGGGAGGCGGACGGCCACAAGGCCTGGGCAATGCCATGCATCACCTGCCGAACTTGTTCGTGCAGTTGTGAGAGCTCGGGCAGAAGATCACCTGCAGACCCGGGCATCTCTTCTGCGGGACGACCCGTCAGCATACCTACAGATATAACTCTGTTAGCCGGTTTCTTCGCCGAACTCTATAAAAGTTCGTTTAAGCACTTACTAAAAATGCCGCGTCGAAGCCTTTTATTCTCCTTTACGGAGTCAGCGAGCTGGGCCCGAACATCTTTCAGTTCAACACTCAGCCGGATATTGGCATCTTGGAGATCGTTTTTCTCCTGCCTAACCTTCTTAAGCACGCGCTCGCCAGCCTTTAACTGTCGTTGAGCATGTTGCTCATCCCCTTGCACGACCTCCGGATTCATTTCGGGATCATCTGCAGAATCTATTGTCAGATTTGCATGCATGCCGCATACTACCTGGTACATGTCATAGAAACAAGTGTTACCAGATGGGGCCTTCTCGGACTCCTTTACTGCGGCAACTGCGGCCTGAAGCTGGGCTTTGCACTCCTCCAGCTCTTGAGACAACTGGGTATTCTTCTCTGTAAGAACCTATGCAAAACAATGATCCTTAAATCAGTTGTGCCAACTGTTTCAAGTCTCAGGGGCTACTGATATACATAATTATTAGATTTTCTTACCCGTATATCCTTTACATACTGGTCCGTGGCTCTGGCAAGACCATTTTGAGCAGCTCGGATGTACGCGTCTCCTGAGTTGAAGGCATCGAACGCCTCTTGGGAGAAACAAGCGTCGCGGAGTACGGCCCGACGACGCCTGTGATTCATGGCGCTCTCCACTTCGGAATTCGTAGCGGACAGCCTATCTGCATCCTCTGTAGGAGGAACATCCGGTGTTGGCCCCATGTTAGCGTCCGCTTCTAAGTCCGGCTCTGGAGCCCGACTGGTGGAGGCGTGGCCGGCAACCTCTCTGGATATAGTCCGGCGAGCGTTTTTCCTACTAGGAAACATGGGCGTTATTATATTTTAAAAGACGACAACCACGGAGCGGGGTTCCTTTTCATACCTCTGCGACGGCGTCTCAGTCCTGACCGCCTTCCTTTTAAGCCTACCCGGCTTCGGTGCCCCTTGTTGGTGAGTCACTGCGGGTTCGGCATGGCGTCCCGAGGGCCTTCCCTGTAAGACACCATATGTGTGCGGTAGGTGAAGTGCAGAAAAAGGGATCCCTCTCGGAAGTTGGGACTCCGGTTTTACTTACATGCGATGCAGGGAGTAGTCCAGGATAATCGGCTATGATGGCCACCATGGCATCGTCGCAGCTCAATTGATAGAACGTCCTGTCAATAAGCTCCACAAATGTGTCCGGATCTTCTTCGAGTCCGGGGTCGAGGGCCCGGTCAGGGTCCTCTGGTTGTGGAGGCGAGCTGTGGACCTCCCTCACAGCTTTTCGCAGTTCCTGCTATGAAATAGCGAAGTAAATATTTATGACAAAGAACGCGGGAAGGTCTGGAGTAAAAGGTAGCAGCTCACCCAGTTTGGGGGGTTGTACATGGAGAATCCATCCCGTGGCTTGATGCGGATGAACTCCTCTTCCTCTCCTTTATACAAATCGGACAGTATTTTCGCTAGAGCCGCGACGGAGTCTGGACCTTTACGACCACAGCGGGTGGCATCGTCTTCTCCATTAAAGTGCCACATGGGTTGTCCCCTATATTGAAGTGGCTGCACCCCCCGCATTATACATATGGACATAACTTCGATTATTGTCAATCCTGATTTGGCCAGCGTCCTTATCCGGCCCATCAGGTAAAGGACTTCTCCGTTATCTTCCTCCTGGGGGCTCCGAGGGCACCAGCTGCGGCGTTTCTTCAAGGGAGCGTTGTCGAACTCAGGAAGGCCCATCCGAATAGGGTCCGGAAGGGGGACGTCCTCCATATAAAACCACTCCGAAGGCCAGTCTTCGGATGTCTTCTTCGGAGTACCGGACAGGTATTCGGTCCCGGCGATGCGCCATATTTCGGCTCCGCCCACTTGATATATTGACCCCTCCTGTGTACGGGGTACGAGGCAGAATAGCCTCTTCCATAGCTCGAAATGAGCTTCGCAGCCCAAAAACAACTTGCAAAGGGCGACATAGCCAGCGATGTGTAATATGGAGGCGGGAGTAAAACTGTGCAGCTGGAGGCTGTAGAACTCCAGGAGCCCGCGGGGGAACGGATGGATTGGAAATCCAAGCCCCCTTAATAAGTAAGGGACAAGGCATACCCGCTCCCCCATAGATGGGTTGGGAAAGCTCTCCGCTTGCTCCCCACCATTATAAGTGGCTAGTCCAGCTCGGACGGGGACCATATACGCAGGAGGGAGAAACCCCTGGGTCTGTAACTCTACTAACTCTCTGTGGGAGACGGAACACTTATTCCAGTTGCCTGGCTTAGGGCTACGGGAGCGAGAGGAGGAGCTGCGATGGCTGGCCATGATGGAATGGACTTTTTCGGGTGTGCTCTGATGGATACTCGCGATGGGAGGATGGTGTGATCTGGATCTAAGGATCCCCGGCTCTTTAAATAGACGATTTACTCACATGGCTAGGGTGGCAAATGTAAAAATGCCCTGGCTTCTCGCATTCGCTCGACACGTGGAAGATAGCCATTACTAGGCACCGAAGCCAAGGAGTGCAAACATTTATGGGAAGCCGGACACTACTCAACAGGTACTCAGGATTTGGAGAAGAACCCGCCTTGCAATGCTGAAGACAATCTGCGCGCTAGACTCATCGTCATTGAAGCCTGGTTCGGGGGCTACTGAGGGAGTCCTGGATTAGGGGGTCCTCGGACAGCCGGACTATATACTTCTGCCAGACTGTTGGACTATGAAGATACAAGACTCAAGACTTCGTCCCGTGTCCGGATGGGACTCTCCTCTGCGTGGAAGGCAAGCTTGGCAATACGGATATGTAGATCTCCTCCCTTGTAACCGACTCTGTGTAACCCTAGCCCCCTCCGGTGTCTATATAAACCGGAGGGTTCAGTCCGTAGGACAACAACAATCATAATCATAGGCTAGCTTCTAGGGTTTAGCCTCTACGATCTTGTGGTAAATCAACTCTTGTAATACTCATATCATCAAGATCAATCAAGCAGGAAGTAGGGTATTACCTCCATTGAGAGGGCCCAAACCTGGGTAAACATTGTGTCCCCCGCCTCCTGTTACCATCCGCCTTAGACGCATAGTTCGGGACCCCCTACCCGAGATCCATCGGTTTTGACACCGACAACGACCACCATCAAGACGAGGGGGCTGGGGGCTTCCAGGAGCCGCGCGCTATCGCCTGCATCTTGGGTGGAGCTCAAGCCCCAGCCTCGCAGCGTATCTTCAAACAGTTTGCTCGTGAAGTGAATGCGGTCCTTCCCAAGCTCGAGGCCACGCGCCCGCTTAGATGGTCCAAGTGCGTCATCACGTTCAGCTCGGCAGATCAGCTCAAGTGCGCGGCTACCGCTGGCACTCTCCCAATGCTTTGTTCACACGTCATCAGCAACGTACAAGTCACCAAGACCCTCATCGACAGCGGCGCAGGACTCAACGTCTTGTCCGTCGACACGTTCGACAACCTTCAAGTGCCCTACGACCAACTTCAGCCTACCAAGCCTTTCTCAGGAGTGACCGACGGTTCCACCACACCGATAGGGCAGGTCCGCCTCCCTTTCACCTTCGGAGAACGCAACAACTACCGCACCGAGCTCATCGACTTCGACGTCGCACACATCCGTCTGCCGTACAATGCCATCCTCGGGTATCCAGCCCTGGCCAAGTTCATGGCGGTGACGCACCATGGCTACAACGTCCTCAAGATGCCAAGGAGCGGCGGGATCATCACAGTCCCCTGCGAAGAAAGAGACGCGGTGTGCTCCCTCGAGCGCGCCTTCCAAGCAGCGTCAATCGAAGACCCCGACAACAGCGCAGCTCGATACCCTCCTGAGGTTGTCCCCAAGAAGAATAAGCAACTGCTCCGTGCAGGACCTCAGGAGGGTGCGTCGCGAGTGGTACCTCGTCAGGATCAGCGCCTACACCTGGGGCGCCTCCCTCCCTCGCATAGGAAGGCGCGCCCGGTGCCCTCCTCGGGCAGGGCTCGGGGCTCTCTTCCTGGAGGGCCTCAGACCTCGCCACATCACGAGGGAGGCGCTCGGGCACCACTTGGAGGCGTGCTTCGCGACACGTCTCCCTCAGGAGGACACAGGGCGAGGGGCGCCCAACGCTCAGGAGTTCATCGCCAGACCACTCAGGGAACTGCAGGACGCGAGAGCCATGCGCGGCGACCGCCGCTCACCGGGCGCAGCTCCCCATCCAGGCGAGGATGCCGGGCTGCGCGTCTGCATCGACGTCCCAAGGCTCAACATGGCCGCAACTCAGGAGCCCTCTGGCCTTCGCGCGTGGGGCGCTGCGAGGGTCCGCCGCATAGCTACGTTCGCATGCCGTTCGGCCTGCCGAGCGTGGCGTCCGCCTTCAGCGCAACCTGCGGAGCATCCTGGCGGCTCAGGAGGCCAGACACCACGCTGTCCTGGCGGAGATGAGATGGTCCTCAAGGAACCGCCTGGGCCCCCGGAGCTCCTGAGGCTCAGGGTCCCGATGGCTCGTGAGGAGCAACCCCTTCGCCACGCTCTTCAGCTGCCCCAACATTTCTTCAACGATAGAACCAGTTGACATTTTCCAAGTTTATTTAGCTGGGAGCGCCCCCAGGGCTGCATTATTCCCAGGCCGCGTGGGTCCGTCCCTGTGGCACGTATCCTTTTTTATGTCGTTAGCTTACCTTGCTGCGGGCGCCCCTCGGGCTGCATCATCCCCAAGCCGCTCGGGCCTGACCCAGCGGCATGTATCTTCTCTGCATTTACTTGAGCCAGTTTGCTTTCCATGCTTAATCTATCTATGACTATCACCTGCTCGATTGTCACCCACCGCAGGAGCCGCCCGCCGGTCGTCTTTCTTCAGGACCCTTCGCGTGAGAGGTTAGGCACGGTATTTGTGCTCGGGCCCGTCCCTACATCATCGATAAATCCAACGGCTAAGCTCTGTCTGGCGGGCCGGCCCCGTTCACGTCACCTCCTGGGGCTATTGGTGCTTGGCCTTCTCACGCGATAACCTCAGGAGATTCGTTCGGCGCAGGTTGTCTGACCACCTCGCAGGACCAACACAGCGTACAAGAACCAATACGAGGCGCAACCCGCCTTGAGGTAGGGCCTCGTGAGTCCCACGCTGGCTCACGAGTGCCCAGACACACCTCGTCTAGCCCTGTCATATAAGCCACGTGTCAGGGCGGGGCTGTACACGCCCCGGGGGCTCTCCGCAGTAGGGAGTCCCCTCCCACGTACCAGTGGAAGCACCATGCTCCGCGCTGGCCGTCGACACTACCGAGTAGCGGCTATGCCCGTGCAAGTGTGGAAGCGCTATGCTCCACGCTGGTGATAAACAACTGAGGGCGGCCCCACAGCCGCATCAACCTCAGGGAGCCCCTGAGCTCAGTGTCCGGCCTCACCGCAACACCTCCCCTCGGGAAAGTCGCGCGAGGGGGCTGGGCACGGGGGCTGCGGTTGGGTCACGCCCAAGCGTACGCCACCCAACCAGGTTCCCCGGACCTGGTCGTCGCGCGCCCCTCCCGAGCCGAGCCTCGGCGAGGGCAAAGGTATGAAGGGTGTTTGCACGTCAAGGGGGACTCCTGAGCATCGCGACTCAGGAGCCTAACTGGTCACGTAGCCCCTCACTCCTTGGTTCCGTCCTGGTCTCCAGTCGGCCCAACGGCGGTTGAGGTATGCGCGGGGCCGGGCTCTTCCGACGTACAACACTAAACCCACCCTCGTGTCTCCTTCCTATAAGCTATTTGCGCGTCAAGGGGGACTCCTGAGCATCGCGACTCAGGAGCCTAACTGGTCACGTAGCCCCTCACTCCTTGGTCTCGTCCTGGTTTCCGGACGACCCAATGGCGGCTGAGGTATGCGCGGGGCCGGGCTCTGCCGATGCAGAACATAAAGCAAATAGGAAGAAAATCGCAAAATCTCAAAGCAAATATTACAAGCCATATTGTTCTCCCAAATACCAAACACAAGTTTAAACGCCTCCACGAGGCATGATGCATGTTGTAGGAATAAAACAGGAAAGCAGCCGCAGGTCACCCCTGGACACCGCCGTCGCCCACAAGAGGTGCTCCTTCCTTGGTGGCATCGCCTCCACCTGCACCGCTGGTCGAAGACGCGAGAGCGAAGCCGTGGAACTTCTTCAGCAGGGCCTCCACCTGGCCCTTCACGGCTGCGGCAGCGGCCGCATAACGCTCCTCATCCACAGGCTCCAGCAGCTCGTCAATGCGGGCGGAGGGGTCGCGAAGATGGAGGTGGCTGAAGACCCGCGTCAGCAAGGCTGAGGAAAGAACGCGGGCCTCTTCCTCTGCCATGGGACCGAGGCCGATCACGACTTCCTCGAGCGCGTCAACCAAGTAGATAAGCAGCTTGGCGGGGCCGTCCTCGTCGGTGGTCAGCGGCCTCTCCAAGCCCTTCTCGTAGAGCGCCTTCAGCATCGTGAGGGACCTCTTCTCGAGAAGTACGAAGGCCTCGTGGTCTTCAGCCAGGACCTTCACCTTGGCGTCAAGATCGACCTCCCTCGCCTCCACCTTCCGCACCAGCTCCTCCAGCCGGCTGCGTTCCGTGGCCTGCGCCTTCGCCAGCTCCCCCAACTCAGCATTGCGATCCTTGATGGCGTCCTCCCGGGCCCTCATCTTCTTCTCCTCCTCCTCCTAGCGGACACTTCACGAGCAGCTGCAGCTTGGGAGGTGGCTTGCTTCTCCTTTTTGGAGGCCGCCACGGCTTGGCTCAGCGTCGCTCGTACGGACACGTCGGAATGAAGCCAGCCGGAGACAAGCTCCAGGCGCCCGGCTACCAGGTGGGAGTCGGCGCCCTGGAGATCTTCTCGCAGCTGGGCCATCTCCAAAAGGGCGTGATCCAAGATGTCAGGAGAAACAGAGGGACCTGGAAGCACTGGCACAACAGGAGGAGGCGACGTCATCACCAGGGCCTGGGAGACTAAGGGCTCTTGAGCCTTTGGGACATCCGCAGCCGAACCGGACATCAGCACTTCCGGAGCCAGCGGGGCCTCGGGGGCTGACTCCTCCCGACGACACCCCTCCTGGCCTCGCGAGGGCGACCGGACCGGGGAGGTGCAAGTGTTGTGGCTTCCCTTCTTCGCGGAGGGGGGTGCGGCCGCTGTAGATGGTTCAGTCCCAGGCGTGGTTGTTGCATCCTCCTTCCTCTTCTTCACCGCAGGCGGCGGCCTGGTCAACCAAGGACGAACGTCAGGAAGCAGCAGTATAAGCAAGAACAAGGCGAAGCTCGAGCACTTACTGGTCCACCGCAACGTAGTCCACCCTCCGCTTGGTAAGCTTGAAACCTGAGAGCTTCGAAGCCTGAGGAGCGCGCAGACTCCGGGAGCAGAAGACGGCGCAGCAGAGGGGCCAGAAGCAGCTTCAGGCGGCGTCAAGGCGGGAGTAACATCTCAAGAGACCACCGACGACCTGCCCCTTGTCGGGATAACAGGCAGCTCCCCCTTCTCCTGGCGGGTGCCGACCATGTCGTCATCCGGCAGGGTGCGGAGGATGTCGGCCTTGCTCAAAGGGGAGGTCTCCCCCATCCCCTCGGGGGTCACCCCCGAGTCGTGCTCCTCGCCCTCCCCTTCTTCCTCCTCGCGGGACTCATCGGAAGACAGCTCCACCGGCGGCGGCGGCGCAGGGGCTCCGGAGAGCGCAGGCGGCACCAGCCCGCACCCATTGATGGTAGGCCTGGCGGCCACGACCTGCTCCCAGTCCTTGCGGTGGAACAAGGGAACGAAGGCGCTCGGCGGGTACTCTTGATCGTCCCCGACCAAGAGGCGCAAAGCTGCAGCGAGCTCATCGTCAGGCAAAGCTTCCGGGCTTAGGCAACCTTGTCATCTTCATCCCCAAGCCTCCACAGGGGGCGCGCATGTGTTTGGAGCAGGGCAACACGCAGCGTCAAGAATTCCCTCAAGAGCATGGCCCCTGTCACCTTCGCCGCCTTCGCATTGCCCGGCTTCAGGTCAGATTTCATCTGCTCCAACACCAACGTCGCCCGCTCATCAGTGAGCTTCGCACAAGACCACCCCTTGTCGGACTGGGGCATCTTCGTCGGCAGCGTCAAATGCGGGTGGTTGCACTTGGCGTCCATCATGACCCATTTGGCCTTGAAGTTGTCGGCCTTCTTCCCGGTCTTCGAGATCGAGTTGGCCTTGCCGGCCGCGATGAAGTTGGCACACCCAGGAGTGTGACCGTCGTTGACGCGGAGGAAGAAGAAGTGGCACAGAAGAGCCACGGACGACATCACGCCGAGATACGCCTCGCAGTAGTAGGCGAAGATCGACAAGAGAAGGTTGGAGTTGGGATGAAGATGCAGCGCCTGCAGCCCAAAGTGGCCGAGGACCTCATAGAAGAAGTCAGAAAAAGGGGAACTAGCCCCGCTGCGATGTTGCTTGTGAAGAAGGGGAAGAAGGTGCTTTCCTCCGGCTCCAGCACGGCAGAGCCAGCCCGGAGCTCAGTCTTCCCCCTCTCGTTGCTTTCCCCCGCCATCAGGTGGCGCGTGGCGGCGATGCTCTTCTCTGAGACGTTGGGCGCGTCGAGGGTCGGCTCGTACCAAGCCGGCGATGAGGCAAGCTTGACTTTTTGGGGCGCCATTGGTCGCTAAAGGGGGAGGATTGGAGCAGATCTGGAGGTTTCGGCAACAAGGAGCGAGAAAGGGGATCTGGAGCAAGGCGGAAGGGAGCAATGAAGGCAAGCACTGTCTGTGCCAACCTTTGTCAAGTCGGGTAGTTGCCGAGGCAGCGTGGGGAAGCGGAGAAGCCCACGTCCAATCAACCGCCACGCGTCAACCAAGGCCGCAGGCTATTGGGGCCCGCGGCGCTCCGCACTTGACCTTTGGCTTCGCCTCAAAGCCAAGTCCGAGCGCGCCTTGGGCCCGGGGGCTACTGTCGGCGTTCTAGGAACGGGGGTCCCTAGACTTGCCTGCCTGCAGCCCACGGCGTGGCTCTGCGAGCGGGCCCGTACGGCCCATCTTCATCAACAAGGCATTCAAGACCCTCGTGAGGGGCTAAGCCTCGCGAGGCGGACGATGCAAGACCTCCTCAGAAGCGGCCTTACCAGGTTGGCCCGCGAGGGTCGGAGAGATCAAGGCAAGTCAAACCTTGCGAGGTTCTCGTGATGTGAGCCATGACGATCGAGACCAGGCGGGTGCCAGGCGGGTGCCAACGTGCACAGTGTCCTTGTTTCCTCTTTGGTGCTAAGAAGGCAAGCGCAGTCGCGGAGTACTGAGGCGTCAAGCAAAGGTTTCCATATTAGTGCAACGAGACCAAGACCAGCAGGACGGCAAGACGGAGGTCACCATGGAGCCCAAGGTGGCGTCACCACCAGAGCCTTTTGCAGGCGAAGACTGCTTTTGTTAGGATAACCTGGCTGTCCCCTTTCAAATTGGCCGTTGTTGGCTCCCTTCCCGCTCAATATTTGGGGAGAGGACCAGGGCCTCTATAAATAGGACTAGCCACAACAGTAGAAAGGGGGGAACTGATTAGGAGGCATCTCATCTCTTCTAGGGGATCCTCAACCACACACCCACTGACCAAGCACAAGAGCACCTCTCCTCAGGAGGTTGTTCTTCCCCTTGTACTGTTCATCCTCAGCCCAAGAGGCAATCCACCACCACCACACTGGAGTAGGGTATTACACCACAACGGTGGCCCGAACCAGTATAAATATTGTGTCCCTTGTGTTGCGAGTTCGTCGAGTTAGCCCTTGAGATCTTAGCGAAGCTAGAACGTGGATCGGTAGGGGGAGATCTTCGTGCGCACCCCAGTGTTCGAACCTTGAGGGTTTTGCCGGAACCCGTGATCCGACAGGCAGGGTGCCGGAATAGGGTCCCGATTGGTTTTTGGTGGCTACAGAGGCTTGCGGCGGCGGAACTCCCAATCTAGGTTTCTTTCTGGGGGTTTCTGTATTTATTGGAATTTTTGGCATCGGTCTCACACCAGGGGGGTCTCCGAGTCATCCACGAGATAGGGGGTGCGCCCAAGGGGGTAGGGCGCGCCCTCCACCCTCGTGGATGGCTCGGGACTCTTCTTGCCCAACTCTTTTACTCCGGGGCCTTCTTTTGGTCCATAAAAAATCATCAAAAATTGGCACGTCAATTGGACTATGTTTGGTATTCCTTTTTTGTAAAACTTAAAAACAGGGAAAAAACAGAAACTGGCACTAGGCTCTAGGTTAATAGGTTAGTCCCAAAAATCATATAAAACAACATATAAATGCATATAAAACATCCAAGATGGATAACATAATAGCATGGAACAATAAAAAATTATAGATACATTGGAGATGTATCAAGCATCCCCAAGCTTAATTCCTGCTCGTCCTCGAGTAGGTAAATGATAAAAACAGAATTTTTGTTGTGGAATGCTACCTAACATATTTATCAATGTAATCTTCTTTATTGTGGCAAGAATATTCAGATCCATAAGATTCAAAACAAAAGTTTAATATTTACATGAAAACAATAATACTTCAAGCATACTAACAAAGCAATCATGTCTTCTCAAAATAACATGACCAAAGCAAGCTATCCCTACAAAATCATATAGTCTGGCTATGCTCTATCTTCATCACACAAAATATTTAAATCATGCACAACCCCGATGACAAGCCAAGCAATTGTTTCATACTTCGATGTTCTCAAACTTTTTCAATCTTCACGCAATACATGAGCGTGAGCCATGGACATAACACTATAGGTGGAATAGAATGGTGGTTGTGGAGAAGACAAAAAGGGAGAAGATAGTCTCACATCAACTAGGCGTATCAACGGGCTATGAAGTTGCCCATTGATACGTCCATTTTGCATCACGCTTTTATATCGATATTTATTGCATTATGGGATGTTATTACACATTATGTCACAATACTTATGCCTATTCTCTCTTATTTTGCAAGGTTTACATGAAGAGGGAGAATGCCGGTAGCTGGAATTCTGGACTAGAAAAGGAGCAAATATTAGAGACCTATTCTGCACAACTCCAAAAGTCCTGAAACTCCACGAAAGTCATTTTTGGAATTAATAAAAAATACTGAGCGAAGAAAATACCAGAGGGGCCCCACACCTTGGCCACGAGGGTGGGAGGCGCGCCCTACCCCCTGGGCGCGCCCCCTGCCTCGTGGGCCCCCTGGCAGGCCTCCGGTGACCATCTTTGGCTATATGGTGTCTTCTACCCTGGAAAAAAACAGAAGCAAGCTTTCGGGAAGAAACTCCGCCGCCACGAGGCGGAACCTTGGCGGAACCAATCTATGGTTCCGGCAGAGCTATTCTGCCGGGGAAACTTCCCTCCGGGAGGGGGAAATCATCGCCATCATCATCACCAACGATCCTCTCATCGGGAGGGGGTCAATCTCCATCAACATCTTCACCAGCACCATCTCCTCTCAAACCCTAGTTCATCTCTTGTATCCAATCTTTGTCCCAAAGCCTCAGATTGGTACCTGTGGGTTGCTAGTAGTGTTGATTACTCCTTGTAGTTGATGCTAGTTGGTTTATTTGGTGGAAGATCATATGTTCAGATCCATTATGCATATTAATACCCCTCTGATTATGAACATGAATATGATTTGTGAGTAGTTACGTTTGTTCCTGAGGACATGGGAGAAGTCTTGCTATTAGTAGTCATGTGAATTTGGTATTCGTTCGATATTTTGATGAGATGTATGTTGTCTTTCCTCTAGTGGTGTTATGTGAACGTCGACTACATGACACTTCACCATTGTTTGGGCCTAGAGGAAGGCATTGGGAAGTAATAAGTAGATGATGGGTTGCTAGAGTGACAGAAGCTTAAACCCTAGTTTATGAGTTGCTTCGTAAGGGGCTGATTTGGATCCATATGTTTCATGCTATGGTTAGGTTTACCTTAATACTTCTTTTGTAGTTGCGGATGCTTGCAATATGGGTTAATCATAAGTGGGATGCTTGTCCAAGAAAGGACAGCACCCAAGCACCGGTCCACCCACATACCAAATTATCAAAGTAACGAACGCGAATCATATGAGCGTGATGAAAACTAGCTTGACGATAATTCCCATGTGTCCTCGGGAGCGCTTTTCTCTATATAAGAGTTTGTCCAGGCTTGTCCTTTGCTACAAAAAGGATAGGGACATCTTGCTGCACCCTACTTACTTTCATTACTTGTTACTTGTTGCCAATTACCTTATCACAAAACTATCTGTTACCGATAATTTCAGTGCTTGCAGAGAATACCTTGCTGAAAACTGCTTATCATTTCCTTCTGCTCCTCGTTGGGTTCGACACTCTTACTTATCGAAAGGACTACGATAGATCCCCTATACTTGTGGGTCATCAAGACTCTTCTCTGGCGCCGTTGCCGGGGAATGAAGCGCCTTTGGTAGGTGGAATTTGGTAAGGAAAAATTTATATAGTGTGCTGAAATTTACTGTCACTTGTTACTATGGAAAACAATCCTTTGATGGGTTTGTTCGGGGTATCTTCACCCTGTCCGGAACCACAATTAACTACCCCTCAACCTACTGAACCTACTGAAAATGTTTACTTTGAAATTCCTTCGGGTATGATAGAGAAACTGCTAGCTAATCCTTTTGCAGGAGATGGAACATTGCATCCCGATTTACACTTAATCTATGTGGATGAAGTTTGGATTATTTAAGCTTGCAGGTATGCCCGAGGATGTCATCAATAATAAGGCTTTCCCTTTATCTTTGAAGGGAGATGCATTGACATGGTTTAGGATATTTGATGATATGGGATCATGGAACTACAAACGATTGAAATTGGAATTTCATCAGAAGTTTTATCCTATGCATCTTGTTCATCGTGATCGTAATTATATATATAATTTTTGGCCTCGCGAAGGAGAAAGCATCGCTCAAGCTTGGGGGAGGCTTAAGTCAATGTTATATTCATGCCCCAATCGTGAGCTCTCAAGAGAAATGATTATTCAAAAATTTTATGCTCGGCTTTCTCTCAATAATCGCTCCATGCTCGATACTTCTTGTACTGGCTCTTTTATGATGAAGACTATTGAATTCAAATGGGATTTATTGGAAAGAATTAAACGCAACTCTGACGATTGGGACCTCGACGAAGGTAAGGAGTCAGGTATAACACCTAAGTTTGATTGTGTTAAATCTTTTATGGATACCGATGCTTTCCGTGAATTTAGCACTAAATATGGACTTGACTCTGAGATAGTAGCTTCTTTCTATGAATCATTTGCTACTCATGTTGATCTCCCTAAGGAGAAGTGGTTTAAATATAATCCTCCCATTGAAGTAAAAGTAGTTGCACCTATTAAAGTTGAAGAAAAGACTATCACTTATAATGATCCTATTGTTCCTACTGCTTATGTTGAGAAACCACCTTTCCCTGTTAGAATAAAGGATCATGCTAAAGCTTCAACTGTAGTCAACAAAAGTAATATTAGGACACACAAACCCCCTGAGCAAGTTAAAGTTGAACCTAATATTGCTATGGTTAAAGATCTCTTGGCTGATAATATCGATGGGCATGTTATTTACTTCTGTGATGAGACTGCTAGAATTGCTAAACCTGGTGCTAAAGATAAACATAGACCTGTGGTAGGCATGCCTGTTATTTCTGTTAAAATAGGAGATCATTGTTATCATGGCTTGTGTGATATGGGTGCTAGTGCTAGTGCAATACCTCATTCTTATACAAAGAAATTATGCATGATATTGCACCTGCTGAGATAGAAGAATTGATGTTACCATTAAGCTTGCCAATAGAGATACTATTTCACCGATTGGGATTGTTAGAGATGTTGAAGTCTTGTGTGGGAAGGTTAAATATCCTGCTGATTTTCTTGTTCTTGGTTCCCCACAAGATAGCTTTTGTCCCATTATATTTGGTAGACCCTTCTTGAACACTGTTAATGCTAGGATAGACTGCGAAAAGGATGTTGTTACTATTGGTTTGGGTGATATGTCTCATGAGTTTAATTTTGCTAAATTTAGTAGACAACCCCGTGATGAGGAATTGCCTAGTAAAGATGAAATTATTGGTCTTGCTTCTATTGCCGTGCCTCCTAGTGATCCTTTAGAACAATATTTGCTAGACCATGAAAATGATATGTTTATGAATGAAAGAAGGGAAATAGATGAAGTATTCTTTAAACAGGGACCTATTCTGAAACACAACTTGCCTGTTGAAATTCTAGGGGATCCTCCTCCACCCAAGGGTGATCCCGTGTTTGAGCTTAAACCATTACCTGATACTCTTAAATATGCTTATCTTGATGAAAAGAAGATATATCCTGTTATTATTAGTGCTAACCTTTCAGAGAAGGAGGAAGAGAAATTATTGAAAACTCTGAAGAAGCACCGTGCTGCTATTGGATATACTCTTGATGATCTTAAGGGCATTAGTCCCACTCTATGTCAACACAAAATAAATTTGGAGAAAGACGCCAAACCAGTTATTGATCACCAACGACGGCTAAATCCTAAGATGAAAGAAGTGGTAAGAAAGGAAATATTAAAGCTCCTTGAGGCAGGTATAATTTATCCCGTTGCTGATAGTCAGTGGGTAAGTCCTGTCCATTGTGTCCCTAAGAAGGGAGGTATTACTGTCGTTCCTAATGATAAAGATGAATTGATCCCGCAAAGAATTATTACAGGTTATAGGATGGTAATTGATTTCCGCAAACTAAATAAAGCTACTAAAAAAGATCATTACCCTTTGCCTTTTATTGATCAAATGCTAGAAAGATTATCCAAACATACACATTTTTGCTTTCTAGATGGTTACTCTGGTTTCTCTCAAATACCTGTGTCAGCTGAGGATCAAGAAAAGACCACTTTTACTTGCCCTTTCGGTACTTTTGCTTATAGACGTATGCCTTTTGGTTTATGTAATGCACCTGCTACCTTTCAAAGATGCATGATGGCTATATTCTCTGACTTTTGTGAAAAGATTTGTGAGGTTTTCATGGATGATTTCTCCGTTTATGGATCCTCTTTTGATGATTGCTTGAGCAACCTTGATCGAGTTTTGCAGAGATGTGAAGAAACTAATCTTGTCTTGAATTGGGAGAAATGCCACTTTATGGTTAATGAAGGCATTGTCTTGGGGCATAAAATTTCTGAAAGAGGCATTGAAGTTGATAAAGCTAAAGTTGATGCTATTGAAAAGATGCCGTGTCCTAAGGACATCAAAGGTATAAGAAGTTTTCTGGGTCATGCCGGTTTTTATAGGAGGTTCATTAAGGACTTCTCAAAAATTTCTCGGCCTCTGACTAATCTATTACAAAAAGATATTCCTTTTGTCTTTGATGATGATTGTGTAGAGGCATTTGAAATACTTAAGAAAGCTTTGATTTCTGCACCTATTGTTCAGCCACCTGATTGGAATTTACCTTTTGAAATTATGTGTGATGCTAGTGATTATGCTCTAGGTGCTGTTCTAGGGCAAAGAGTTGATAAGAAATTAAATGTTATCCAATATGCTAGTAAAACTCTAGACAATGCCCAGAAAAATTATGCTACTACGAAAAAAGAATTTTTAGCAGTTGTTTTTGCTTGTGATAAGTTCAGACCTTATATTGTTGATTCTAAAGTAACTATTCACACTGATCATGCTGCTATTAAATACCTTATGGAAAAGAAAGATGCTAAACCTAGACTTATTAGATGGGTTCTCTTGCTACAAGAATTTGATTTACATATTATTGATAGAAAGGGAGCTGAGAACCCCCTTGCAGATAACTTGTCTAGGTTAGAAAATGTTCTTGATGACCCACTACCTATTGATGATAGCTTTCCTGATGAACAATTGGCTGTCATAAATGCTTCTCGAACTGCTCCATGGTATGCTGATTATGCTAATTACATTGTTGCTAAATTTATACCACCTAGTTTCACATACCAGCAAAAGAAAAAGTTTTTCTATGATTTGAGACATTACTTTTGGGATGACCCACATCTTTATAAAGAAGGAGTAGATGGTGTTATTAGACGTTGTGTACCTGAGCATGAACAGGAACAGATCCTACGCAAGTGTCACTCCGAGGCTTATGGAGGGCACCACGCTGGAGATAGAACTGCACATAAGGTATTGCAATCCGGTTTTTATTGGCCTACTCTCTTCAAGGATGCCCGTAAGTTTGTCTTGTCTTGTGATGAATGTCAAAGAATTGGTAATATTAGTAGACGTCAAGAAATGCCTATGAATTATTCACTTGTTATTGAACCATTTGATGTTTGGGGCTTTGATTACATGGGACCGTTTCCTTCCTCTAATGGGTATACACATATTTTAGTTGCTGTTGATTACGTTACTAAGTGGGTAGAGGCTATTCCAACTAGTAGTGCTGATCATAACACCTCTATTAAGATGCTTAAAGAAGTTATTTTTCCGAGGTTTGGAGTCCCTAGATATTTAATGACTGATGGTGGTTCACATTTTATTCATGGTGCCTTTCGTAAAATGCTTGCTAAGTATGATGTTAATCATAGAATTGCATCCCCTTATCACCCACAGTCTAGTGGTCAAGTAGAATTGAGTAATAGAGAGCTCAAATTAATTTTGCAAAAGACTGTTAATAGATCTAGAAAGAATTGGTCCAAGAAACTTGATGATGCATTATGGGCCTATAGAACTGCATATAAAAATCCTATGGGTATGTCTCCGTATAAAATGGTTTATGGAAAAGCATGTCACTTACCTCTCGAACTAGAACATAAGGCATATTGGGCCATTAAAGAGCTCAATTATGATTTCAAACTTGCCGGTGAGAAGAGGCTATTTGACATTAGCTCACTTGATGAATGGAGAACCCAGGCCTATGAGAATGCCAAACTGTTTAAAGAAAAAGTTAAAAGATGGCATGACAAAAGGATACAAAAGCGTGAGTTTAATGTAGGTGATTATGTGTTGCTATTCAACTCTCGTTTAAGATTTTTTTGCAGGAAAACTTCTCTCTAAATGGGAAGGTCCTTAGGTTATCGAGGAGGTCTATCGTTCCGGTGCCATAAAAATCAACAACTTCGAAGGCACAAATCCGAAGATGGTGAACGGTCAAAGAATCAAACATTATATCTCAGGTAATCCTATAAATGTTGAAACTAATTTTATTGAAACTATAACCCCGGAGGAATACATAAGAGACACTTTCCAGAACGTTTCAGACTCCGAAAAGGAATAGGTATGTTGTACAGTAAGTAAACCGACTCCAAAATAGCTCTAATGGCAATTTTTCTCCATTTTGGAATGTTTAAGAAAATAGGAAAATAAGAAGTAGCCCGGGAAGGACACGAGGCGTCCACGAGGGTGGAGGGCGCACCCCAACCCCCTGGGCGCGCCCCCTGCCTCGTGGGCACCTCGTGCGCTTTCCGGACTCCGTTTTCTTGCACGATACTTCTTTTGGTCGGTAGAAATTCATTATATAATCTCCCAGAGGTTTTGACCAACGTATCACGCAAATATCCTCTGTTTTCATTTCGAGCTGTTTTTCTGACAGATCTAGGTCACCATGACGTCTCCAAGCGCCCCCAAGGACAAGTTCTTCGAGAAGGTCATCAACCCCTACCTCGCGGAAGTGTTGCAACACCCTCAAACCATTGAGATGCGTGATGGGTTGCTGCACATCCACGATGTTGAGGGACCAAGGAGGACCGGAAGCATGGAGACAAGGCTTGAAGCAATGGAGCAACAAGTCTTCAAGTGTCAGGAGATGGTGGAGCGTAGACTTGACACCAAACACACAATGATCACGGAGTTCACCAACAACCACACGCTGGACACCAAGGACATTGGGGAGGCCATCTTCAAGCTTCACAAGAAAATCGAGCACCTCCAAGCCCAGATCTATGACCTGCAAAACCAAAACTGTGAGTATGAATATAGATTCAAGAGGATGAGTTTGGCTGCAGATTTGAGGATTCCGGAGACTCGATCATCTTTTTATGATGGTGAGCCTATGCCTTGGAAGATGGACGACAAGCCTACATCATCAACAACTCCATCATCACCACCCCCGAGGAAAGAGATATAATCACATGGGTATGGGCACTCCCCTTGGCAACTGCCAAGCTTGGGGGAGGTGCCCCGGTATCGTATCACCATCACATTCCTATCTTTACCATTTTTCTTAGTTTGATCCTTTTAGTAATATCTTGATCTAGTAGAATAAAGTTTTAGTATGATTTAGTTTTGAGTTTTGCTTTATGATCCCTCTATGTAATCAAGTCCGTGAGCTATATATAATAAAGATTAGTGTTGAGTCAAGGGCTTGATTATCTTGCTATGATCTCGAGGGAATAAAGAAAAGAGAAAGAATAAAAAGAATAAAAGAGATCATATTGATCTTATGGAGAGTAATGACTTCACATATAAAGAGTATGATGAATAAAAGTTGTTGAGAGTTGACAAACCCAGTTTTGGTCATCGTTGCAATTAATAGGAAGTAATAAAGAAAGAGAGGTTTTCACATATAAATACACTATCTTGGACATCTTTTATGATTGTGAGCACTCATTAAAATATGACATGTTAAAGAGTTGATGTTGGACAAGGAAGACAACGTAATGGGTTATGTTTTCTTATATCTGAAATAAAGTATATTGTCATGGATCATCCAACATGTTGAGCTTGCCTTTCCCTCTCATGCTAGCCAAATTCTTTGCACCAAGTAGAGATACTACTTGTGCTTCCGAATACCCTCAAAACCAGTTTTGCCATGAGTGTCCACCATATCTACCTATGGATTGAGTAAGATCCTTCAAGTAAGTTGTCATCGGTGCAAGCAATAAAAATTGCTCTCTAAATATGTATGATTTATTAGTGTGGAGAAAATAAGCTTTATACGATCTTGTGATGTGGAAGAAATAAAAGCGACGAACTGCATAATAAAGGTCCATATCACAAGTGGCAATATAAAGTGACGTTCTTTTGCATTAAGATTTCGTGCATCCAACCATGAAAGCGCATGACAACCTCTGCTTCCCTCTGCGAAGGGCCTATCTTTTACTTTTGTCTTATTCCTTATGCAAGAGTCATGGTGATCTTCACCTTTCCTTTTTACATTTTATCCTTTGGCAAGCACATTGTGTTGGAAAGATCCTGATATATATATCCAATTGGATGTAAGTTAACATGACTTATTATTGTTGACATTACCCTTGAGGTAAAAGGTTGGGAGGCAACACTATAAGCCCCTATCTTTCTCTGTGTCCGATTAAAACTCCATACCCATAAGTATTGCGTGAGTGTTAGCAATTGTGAAAGACTAAATGATAGTTGAGTATGTGGACTTGCTGAAAAGCTCTTATATTGACTCTTTCCTATGTTATGATAAATTACAATTGCTTCAATGACCGAGATTATAGTTTGTTAGTTCTCAATGAAGTTTCTGATTCATACTTGACGCTGTGAATAGATTATTACTTGAGCATAATAAATTATATGACAATATTCATAAATGTTGTTGTTATAAGAATGATCATGATGCCCTCATGTCCGTATTTTATTTTATCGACACCTCTATCTCTAAACATGTCGACATATTTATCGTTATCGGCTTCCGCTTGAGGACAAGCGAGGTCTAAGCTTGGGGGAGTTCATACGTCCATTTCACATCATGCTTTTATATCGATATTTATTGCATTATGGGCTGTTATTACACATTATGTCACAATACTTATGCCTATTCTATCTTATTTTGCAAGGTTTACATGAAGAGGGAGAATGCCGGCAGCTGGAATTCTGGACTGGAAAAGGAGCAAATATTAGAGACCTATTCTGCACAACTCCAAAAGTCCTGAAACTCCACGGAAGTCATTTTTGGAATTAAAAAATACCGAGCGAAGAAAATACCAGAGGGGGCCCACACCTTGGCCACAAGGGTGGGAGGCGCGCCCTACCCCCTGGGCGCGCCCCCTGCCTCGTGGGCCCCCTGGCAGGCCTCCGGTGACCATCTTTGGCTATATGGTGTCTTCTACCCTAGAAAAAATCAGAAGCAAGCTTTCGGGAAGAAACTCCGCTGCCACGAGGCGGAACCTTGGCGGAACCAATCTAGGGCTCCGGCAGAGCTGTTCTGCCGGGGAAACTTCCCTCCGGGAGGGGGAAATCATCGCCATCGTCATCACCAACGATCCTCTCATTGGGAGGGGGTCAATCTCCATCAACATCTTCACCAGCACCATCTCCTCTCAAACCCTAGTTCATCTCTTGTATCCAATCTTTGTCCCAAAGCCTCAGATTGGTACCTGTGGTTTGCTAGTAGTGTTGATTACTCCTTGTAGTTGATGCTAGTTGGTTTATTTGGTGGAAGATCATATGTTCAGATCCATTATGCATATTAATACCCCTCTGATTATGAACATGAATATGATTTGTGAGTAGTTACGTTTGTTCCTGAGGACATGGGAGAAGTCTTGCTATTAGTAGACATGTGAATTTGGTATTCGTTCGATATTTTGATGAGATGTTTGTTGTCTTTCTTCTAGTGGTGTTATGTGAACGTCGACTACATGACACTTCACCATTATTTGGGCCTAGAGGAAGGCATTGGGAAGTAATAAGTAGATGATGGGTTGCTAGAGTGACAGAAGCTTAAACCCTAGTTTATGAGTTGCTTCGTAAGGGGCTGATTTGGATCCATATGTTGCATGCTATGGTTAGGTTTACCTTAATACTTCTCTTGTAGTTGCGGATGCTTGCAATAGGGTTAATCATAAGTGGGATGCTTGTACAAGAAAGGACAGCACCCAAGCACCGGTCCACCCACATACCAAATTATCAAAGTAACGAACGCGAATCATATGAGCGTGATGAAAACTAGCTTGACGATAATTCCCAAGTGTCCTCGGGAGCGCTTTTCTCTATATAAGAGTTTGTCCAGGCTTGTCCTTTGCTATAAAAAGGATTGGACCATCTTGCTGCACCCTATTTACTTTCATTACTTGTTACTTGTTGCCAATTACCTTATCACAAAACTATATGTTACCGATAATTTCAGTGCTTGCAGAGAATACCTTGCTGAAAACCGCTTATCATTTCCTTTTGCTCCTCGTTGGGTTCGACACTCTTACTTATCGAAAGGACTATGATAGATCCCCTATATCAATGTAAGTGAGTAGGGATTGCCATGCAACGAATGCACTAGAGCTATAAGTGTATGAAAGCTCAAAAAGAAACTAAGTGGGTGTGCATCCAACTCGCTTCCTCACGAAGACCTAGGGCATTTTGAGGAAGCCTATCATTGGAATATACAAGCCAAGTTCTATAATGAAAGATTCCCACTAGTATATGAAAGTGACAACATAGGAGACTCTCTATCATGAAGATCATGGTGCTACTTTGAAGCACAAGTGTGGTAAAAGGATAGTAGCATTGCCCCTTCTCTCTTTTTCTCTCATTTTTTTTGTTTTTTTGGGCCTTCTCTTATGGCCTCTTTTTTCCTTTTTCTTTTTTTTCGTCCGGAGTCTCATCCCGACTTGTGGGGGAATCATAGTCTCCATCATCCTTTCCTCACATGGGACAATGCTCTAATAATGATGACCATCACACTTTTATTTACTTACAACTCAGGAATTACAACTCGATACTTAGAACAAAATATGACTCTATATGAATGCCTCTGGCGGTGTACCGAGATGTGCAATGAATCAAGAGTGACATGTATGAAAGAATTATTAAGGTGGCTTTGCCGCAAATACGATGTCAACTACATATGATCATGCAAAGCAATATGACAATGATGAAGCGTGTCATAATAAACGAAACGGTGGAAAGTTGCATGGAAATATATCTCGGAATGGCTATGGAAATGCCATAATAGGTAGGCATGGTGGCTGTTTTGAGGAAGGTATATGGTGGGTGTATGGTACCGGCGAAATTTGCACGGCACAAGAGAGGCTAGCAATGGTGGAAGGGTGAGAGTGCGTATAATCCATGGACTCAACATTAGTCATAAAGAACTCACATACTTATTGCAAAAATCTATTAGTTATCGAAACAAAGTACTACGCGCATGCTCCTAGGGGGATATATTGGTAGGAAAAGACCATCGCTCGTCCCCGACCGCCACTCATAAGGAAGACAATCAAAAAATAAATCATGCTCCGACTTCATCACATAACGGTTCACCATACGTGCATGCTACGGGATAACAAACTTTAACACAAGTATCTCTCAAATTCACAAGTACTAAAGTAGCATGACTCTAATATCACCATCTTCATATCTCAAAACAATCATAAGGAATAAAAACTTCGCATAGTATTCGATGCACTTTATATGAAAGTTTTTATTATATCCCTCTTGGATACCCATCATATTAGGACTAGTTTTATAACCCAAGCAAATTACCATGCTGTTTAAGACTCTTAAAATAATATAATTGAAGCATGAGAGTTCATCTATTTCTTCAAAATAAAACCACCGTCGTGCTCTAAAAAGATATAAGTGAAGCACTAGAGCAAATGACAAACTACTCCAAAAGATATAAGTGAAGATCAATGAGTAGTCGAATAATTTGTAACTATGTGAAGACTCTCTAACATTTAAGAATTTCAGATCTTGGGATTTTATTCAAACAGCAAGAAAAACAAAATAAAATAAAATGACGCTCCAAGCAAAACACATATCATGTGGTGAATAAAAATATAGCTCCAAGTAAGGTTACCGATGAATGAAGACGAAAGAGGGGATGCCATCCGGAGCATCCCCGAGCTTAGGCTCTTGGTTGTCCTTGAATATCACCTTGGGGTGCCTTGGTCATCCCCAAGCTTAGTCTCTTGCCACTCCTTATTCCATAGTCCATCGAATCTTTACCCAAAACTTGAAAACTTCTCAACAGAAAACTCAACAGAAAACTCGTAAGCTCCGTTAGTATAAGAAAATAAATCACCACTTAGGTACTGTTGTGAACTCGTTATAAATTCATATTGGTGTAATATCTACTGTATTCCAACTTCTCTATGGTTCATAGCCTCCGATACTACTCATAGATTCATCAAAATAAGCAAATTACACATAGAAAACATAATCTGTCAAAAACAGAATAGTCTGTAGTAATCTATAACTCTTGAATACTTCTGTAGCTCCAAAAATTCTGAAATAAATTGGCGACTTGAGGAATTTGTCTATTAATATTCTGCAAAAAGAATCAACTCAAAAGCACTCTTCTGTAAAAAAAATGGCAGCTAATCTCGTGAGCGGAAAGTTTCTGTTTTTTACAGCAAGATCACATAAACTTTCACCCAAGTCTTCCCAAAGGTTCTACTTGGCACTTTATTGAAACAAAAGCTATAAAACATGATTACTACATTAGCTTAATCATGTGAACACACAAAAACAGTAGGGGTAAATATTGGGTTGTCTCCCAACAAGCGCTTTTCTTTAATGCCTTTCTAGCTAGGCATGATGATGAAAATGACGCTCACATAAAAGATAAGAATTGAAACGTAATGGGAGCATCATGAAGAATATGAATAGCACATTTAAGTCTAAACCACTTCCTATGCATAGGGATTTTGTGAGCAAACAACTTATGGGAACAATAATCAACTAGCATAGGAAGGCAAAACAAGCATAACTTCAAGATTTTCAACACATAGAGAGGAAACTTGATATTATTGCAATTCCTACAAGCATATATTCCTCCCTCATAATAATTTTCAGTAGCATCATGAATTAATTCAACAATATAACTATCACATAGAGCATTCTTTTCATGATCCACAAGCATAGAAATTTTATTACTCTCCACATAAGCAAATTTATTCTCATGAATAGTAGTGGGAGCAAACTCAACAAAATAACTATCATGTGAAGCATAATCCAATTGAAAAAATTAAAATCACAATGACAAGTTTCATGGTTATATTTATTCTTTATAGCATGCGTGTCATCACAATAATCATCATAAATAGGAGGCATGCTTTCATCATAATAAATTTGCTCATCAAAACTTGGGGGACTAAACATATCATCTTCATCAAACATAGAATCCCCAAGCTTGTGGCTTTGCATATCATTAGCATCATGGTATTCAAAGAATTCATATTAACAACATTGCAATCATGCTCATCATTCACATATTTTATGTCAAGCATTCTATGTAATTCTTCTTCTAGTACTTGAGCACAATTTTCCTTCCCATCATTTTCACGAAAGACATTAAAAAGATGAAGCATATGAGGCAACCTTAATTCCATTTTTTGTAGTTTTCTTTTATAAACTAAACTAGTGATAAAACAAGAAACTGAAAGATTCGATTGCAAGATCTAAAGATATACCTTCAAGCGCTAACCTCCCGCGCAACGGCGCCAGAAAAGAGCTTGATGTCTACTACACAACCTTCTCCTTGTAAACGTTGTCGGGCCTCCAAGTGCAGAGGTTTGTAGGACAATAGCAAATTTCCCTCAAGTGGATGACCTAAGGTTTATCAATCCGTGGGAGGCATAGGATGAAGATGGTCTCTCTCAAACAACCCTGCAACCATATAACAAAGAGTCTCTTGTGTCCCCAACACACCCAATACAATGGTAAAGTGTATAGGTGCACTAGTTCGGCGAAGAGATGGTGATACAAGTGCAATATGGATGGTAGATATAGGTTTTTGTAATCTGAAAATATAAAAACAGCAAGGTAGCAAGCGGTAAAAGTGAGCGTAAACGGTATTGCAATGCTAGGAAACAAGGACTAGGGTTCATACTTTCACTAGTGCAAGTTCTCTCAACAATGATAACATAATTAGATCATATAACAATCCCTCAACATGCAACAAAGAGTCACTCCAAAGTCACTAATACCGGAGAACAAACGAAGAGATTATTGTAGGGTACGAAATCACCTCAAAGTTATTCTTTCTGATCAATCCATTGGGCTATTCCTATAAGTGTCACAAACAACCCTAGAGTTCGTAGTAAAATAACACCTTAAGACACACATCAACCAAAACACTAATGTCACCTAGATACTCCAATGTCACCACAAGTATCCGCGGGTATGATTATACGATATGCATCACACAATATCAGATTCATCTATCCAACCAACACAAAGAACTTCAAAGAGTGCCCCAAAGTTTCTACCGGAGAGTCAAGACGAAAACGTGTGCCAAACCCTATGCATAGATTCCCAAGGTCACAGAACCCGCAAGTTGATCACCAAAACATACATCAAGTGAATCAATAGAATACCCCATTGTCACCACGGATATCCCACGCAAGACATACATCAAGTGTTCTCAAATCCTTAAAGGCTCAATCCGATAAGATAACTTCAAAGGGAAAACTCAATCCATTACAAGAAGATAGAGGGGTAGAAACATCATAAGATCCAACTATAATAGCAAAGCTCGCGGTACATCAAGATCGTGCCATATCAAGAACACGAGAGAGAGAGAGAGAGATCAAACACATAGCTACTGGTACATACCCTCAGCCCCAAGGGTGAACTACTCCCTCCTCGTCATGGAGAGCGCCGGGATGATGAAGATGGCCACCGGTGATGATTCCCCCTCCGGCAGGGTGCAGGAACAGGGTCCCGATTGGTTTTTGGTGGCTACAGAGGCTTGCGGCGGCGGAACTCCCGATCTAGGTTTCTTTCTAGGGGTTTCTGTATTTATAGGAATTTTTGGCGTCGGTCTTACGTCAGGGGGGTCTTCGAATCATCCACGAGATAGGGGGGCGCGCCCAGGGGGTAGGGCGCGCCCTCCACCCTCGTAGATCGCTCGGGACTCTTCTGGCCCAACTCTTTTACTCTGGGGGCTTCTTTTGGTCCATAAAATCATCAAAAATTGGCACGTCAATTGGACTATGTTTGGTATTCCTTTTCTGTAAAACTCAAAAACAAGGAAAAACAGAAACTGGCACTGGGCTCTAGGTTAATAGGTTAGTCCCAAAAATCATATAAAATAACATATAAATGCATATAAAACATCCAAGATGGATAATATAATAGCATGGAACAATAAAAAATTATAGATATGTTGGAGAGGTATCACCAAACCACAGTTCATATTGTGTCATCTCATCGGATTTAGATGGTGCCCTATTTAACGTGAATGCAGCTGTCTCTAATGCATAACCCCAAAACGATAGTGGTAAACTGGTAAGAGACATCATAGATCGCACCATATCTAATAAAGTACGGTTATGACGTTCGGACACACCATTATGCTGTGGTGTTCCAGGTGGCGTGAGTTGTGAAACTATTCCACATTGTTTTAAATGAAGGCCAAACTCATAACTCAAATATTCGCCTCCGCGATCAAATCATAGAAACTTTATTTTCTTGTTACGATGATTTTCCACTTCACTATGAAATTCTTTGAACTTTTCAAATGTTTCAGACTTGTGTTTCATTAAGTAGATATACCCATATCTGCTTGAATCATCTGTGAAGGTGAGAAAATAACGATACCTGCCGCGAGCCTCAACACTCATCGGACCGCATACATCGGTATTGAAGGAAATATGCCCTAGAGGCAATAATAAAGTTATTATTTATATTTCCTTATATCATGATAAATGTTTATTATTCATGCTAGAATTGTATTAACCGGAAACTTAGTACATGTGTGAATACATAGACAAAACAGAGTGTCACTAGTATGCCTCTACTTGACTACCTTGTTAATCAAAGATGGTTAAGTTTCCTAGCCATAGACATGAGTTGTCATTTGATTAACGGCATCGCATCATTAGAGAATGATGTGATTGACATGACCCATCCGTTAGCTTAGCACTATGATCGTTTAGTTTGTTGATATTGCTTTCTTCATGACTTATACATGTTCCTATGACTATGAGATTATGCAACTCCCGAATACCGGAGGAACACTTAGTGTGCTATCAAACGTCACAACGTATCTGGGTGATTAAAAAGATGCTCTACAGGTGTCTCCGACACTACTAGGAAAAGGCCAATTAGTGGCACACCTGTTTTGGCCATTAATGGCGCACTATAGGTGCGCCACTATTATCACGCCATTAGTAACAAATAGTAATGGCGCACCTCTGGTGCGCCATTAGTATCCCAGATAGTAATGGCGCACTATAGGTGCGCCATTACTATGCCTATCTGGTGCGCCATTACTATCTGACTTAGTAATGGCGCACCACATAGAAGTGCGCCATTACTAACGATTTTTTTTCAATTTTTTTTCAGAATTTTTTTTCAATTTTTTTTTCTTAATCTCGGGTCACTATGGCTTAATCTTGGGTCAATATGCTTAATCTCAAGTCAAATCGCACTCCGTGGTCAAACTTCTCGGAAGGTCACCCATCCTCACACTACTCCAGCCCGAGCACGCTTAACTTCGCAGTTCTATCCAATCCCAGCTCACTTCACACGCACTTGTTGATATATCTATCATATCAATCCTATTAAACCTTGTTGATGTCTAGGACTTTGTTCATGTTCATGAGTGTGATGAAATTTTGAAAAAATATTTCAAACTTCCTTGTCATATTACGTATCATATTTTGAAAAAAAATCCAATAAAAAATAGGAAACCAATTTTTTTTCTGTTACTAGTGGCGCACCTAGCAAATGGTGCGCCACTAGTAAGTTTGAAACTTTTCCCAATTCCCCCCCTCTAGATCTTAAAAGCCCCGTATCTTTCGTTCTGTTAGGTTTTTGGGGATTCTGGAAATCTTGAACAAGTTCTCCCAGTTCAATTTGGATGTAACTTTTCAAGTAGATGATTTTTCATTTAAAAAACTTTTTAATCCGAGTTCGTATGCAAAAGTTATGCCCATTTTACTAAATTCCAGAGAGATTTTGCAAATAAAGTCGAAATTCATATTTGTAAATTTTCCCAACAACTAGACCACATATCACATGGGAAACTTATTTTCTTTTATTTTTTTGACATTTCCATCATTTTCTTTTATTTTTTTAAAACTGAAAAGGCGGTCCACGGGGGGGGGGGGGGTGGTGGTGGTGGTGGTGCAAAGAAAGTTAGTAATGGCGCACGAGGGGATAGTGCGCCATTACTAGTTGACATAGTAATGGCGCAGCTTCACAAAGTGCGCCATTACTATGTGTATGACTTGGTCAAACCTTGGTCAAAGTTAGTAATGGCGCACTTTGTGTAGGTGCGCCATTACTAAGTCCTGGTGCGCCATTACTAGTTGACATAGTAATGGCGCACCTTCACAAAGTGCGCCATTACTATGTGTATGACTTGGTCAAACCTTGGTCAAAGTTAGTAATGGCGCACTTTGTGTAGGTGCGCCATTACTAAGTTTGACATAGTAATGGCGCACCTATGCAAAGTGCGCCATTACTAAGTTTGACCAAGGTTTGACCAAGTCATACACATAGTAATGGCGCACTTTGGTGAAGGTGCGCCATTACTATGTCAACTAGTAATGGCGCACTATCCCCTGGTGCGCCATTACTAACAATTTTTTTTAATTTTTTTTCTAAACTAGTAATGGCGCACCACACATCAGGTGCGCCATTAGTAATATGTCAATAATGGCGCACCTGTATCTGGTGCGCCACTGCTATATAGCAGTGGCGCACCACATACATGGTGTGCCATTAATGTCCATATTAGCTATAGCCCTTTTCCTAGTAGTGTGATGGTGTTTGTTGAGTTGGCATAGATCGAGATTAGGATTTGTCACTCCGATTGTCGGAGAGGTATCTCTGGGCCCTCTCGGTAATGTACATCACTATAAGCCTTGCAAGCAATGTAACTAATGAGTTAGTTGCAGGATGATGCATTAAGGAACGAGTAAAGAGACTTGCCGGTAACGAGATTGAACTAGGTATGAAGATATCGGCGATCGAATCTCGGGCAAGTAACATACCGATGACAAAGGGAACAACGTACGTTGTTATGCGGTTTGACCGAATCTTCGTAGAATATGTGGGAGACAATATGAGCATCCAGGTTTTGCTATTGGTTATTGAACGGAGATGAGTCTCGGTCATGTCTACATAGTTCTCGAACCCGTAGGGTCCGCACGCTTAACGTTCGATGACGATCGGTATTACGAGTTTATGTGTTTTGATGTACCGAATGTTGTTCGGAGTCCCGGATGTAATCACGGACATGACAAGGAGTCTCGAAATGGTCGAGACATAAAGATCGATATATTGGAAGGCTATGTTTGGACACCGGAAAGGTTTCAGATGAGTTCGGGCATTTTCCGGAGTACCGGGGGGTTACCGAAACCCCTCGGGGAGTTAATGGGCCTTAATGGGCCATGGTGGAAGAGAGGAGGAAGCGGCCAAGTGGGAGGCGTGCGGCCCCCAAGCCCAATCTGAATGGGGGGGGCTTTCCTTCTCTCCCTCTCCCTCTTCCTTCTTCTCCTACTCCAACTAGGGAAGGGGGGAAACCTACTCCTATTAGGAGTAGGAATCCCCCCTTGGGCGCGCCCCATGAGGCCGGCCCTCCCCCTCCCCCACTCCTTTATATACGGGGGAGGGGGCACCCCATAAACACACGAGTTGATTGTTTAGCTCTGTGCGGTGCCCCCCTCCACAGATTTCCACCTCGGTCATATTGTTGTAGTGCTTAGGCGAAGCCCTGCGTCTGTAACTTCATCATCACCGCCATCATGCCGTCATGCTGACAAAACTCTCCCTCGGCCTCAGCTGGATCAAGAGTTCGAGGGACGTCACCGAGCTGAACGTGTGCAGATCGCAGAGGTGCCGTGTGTTCGGTACTTGATCGGTTGGATCGCGAAGACGTTCGACGACATCAACCGCGTTACTTAACACTTCCGCTTTCGGTCTACGAGGGTACGTAGACACACTCTCCCGCTCGTTGCTATGCATCACATAGATAGATCTTGCGTGATCGTAGGTAAAAAAATTTGAAATACTGCGTTCCCCAACAATGGCATCCGAGTCAGGTCTACGCGTAGATGTTATATGCACGAGTAGAAAACAAAGAGTTGTGGGCGATAATAGTCATACTGCTTACCAGCATGTCATACTTTCATTCGGCGGTATTGTTGGATGAAGCGGCCCAGACCGACATTACATGACCGCGATCATGATACTGGTTCTACCGCCGTGCTTCGCACACAGGTGGCTAGTGGGTGTCTGTTTCTCCAACTTTAGTTGAATTGAGTGTGACTACGCCCGGTCCTTGTTGAAGGTTAAAACAGCACACTCGACGCAAAATCGTTGCGGTTTTGATGCGTAGGTAAGAACGGTTCTTGCTAATCCCATAGCAGCCACGTAAAACTTGCAACAACATAGTAGAGGACGTCGAACTTTTTTTTGTAGGGCTTGCTGTGATGTGATATGGTCAAGACGTGATGATATATAATTTGTTGTATGAGATGATCATGTTTTGTAACAGTTATCCGCAACTGGCAGGAGCCATATGGTTGTCGCTTTATTGTATGAAATGCAATCGCCATGTAATTGCTTTACTTTATCACTAAGAGGTAGCGATAGTCGTAGAAGAAATAGTTGGCGGGACGACAATGATGCTTCGATGAAGATCAAGGTGTCAAGCCGGTGACGATGGTGATCATGACAGTGCTTTGGAGATGGAGATCAAAGGAACAAGATGATGATGGCCATATCATATCACTTATTTTGATTGCATGTGATGTTTATCTTTTATGCATCCTATTTTGCTTAGTATGGCGGTGGCATTATAAGATGATCTCTCACTAAAATTTCAAGGTATAAGTGTTCTCCCTGAGTATGCACCGTTGCAACAGTTCTTCGTGCTGAGACACCACGTGATGATTGGGTGTGATAAGCTCTACGTTCACATACAACGGGTGCAAGCCAGTTTTGCACACGCAGAATACTCAGGTTAAACTTGATGGGCCTAGCATATGTAGATATGGCCTCGAAACACTGAGACCGAAAGGTCGAGCGTGAATCATATAGTAGACATGATCAACATAGAGATGTTCACCATTGAAAACTACTCCATCTCACGTGATGATCGGACATGGTTTAGTTGATATGGATCACGTGATCATTTAGATGACTAGAGGGATATCTATCTAAGTGGGAGTTCTTAAGTAATATGATTAATTTAACTTTAGTTTATCATGAACTTAGTCCTGTTAGTATTTGCATATCTATGTTGTAGATCAATAGCTTGCGATGTAGCTCCCCGTTTATTTTTTATATGCTCCTAGAGAAAAATAAGTTGAAAGATGATAGTAGCAATGATGCGGACTTGGTCCGTGATCTGAGGATTATCCTCATTGCTGCACAGAAGAATTATGTCCTTGATGCACCGCTAGGTGATAGAACTATTGCAGGAGCTGATACAAATGTTATGAACATTTGAGAAGCTCGGTATGATGACTACTTGATAGTTTAGTGCACCATGCTTTATGGCTTAGAACCGGGACTTCAAAATGTTTTGAATGACATGGAGCATATGAGATGTTCCAAGAGCTGAAATTGGTATTTCAGACTCATGCCCGAGTCGAGAGGTATGAGACCTCTGACAAGTATTTTGCCTACAAGATGGAGGAGAATAGCTCAACCAGTGAGCATGTGCTCAGAATGTCTGAGTACTACAATCACTTGAATCAAGTGGGAGTTAATCTTCCAGATAAGATAGTGATTGACAGATTCTCTAGTCACTATCACTAAGTTACTAGAACTTTGTGATGAACTATAATATGCAAGGGATAACGGAAACGATTCCCATGCTCTTCGCGATGCTGAAATCAGCGAAGGTAGAAATCAAGAAAAAGCATCAAGTGCTGATGGTTGACAAGACCACTAGTTTCAAGTAAAAGGGCAAGGGAAAGAAAGGAAACTTCAAGAAGAATGGCAAGCAAGTTGCCACTCCCGAGAAGAAGCCCAAAGCTAGACCCAAGCCTGAAACTGGGTGCTTCTACTGCAAAGGAAATGGTCACTGGAAGTGGAACTGCCCTAGATACTTGGCGGATAAGAAGGATGGCAAAGTGAACAAAGGTATATTTGATATACATGTTATTGATGTGTACTTTACTAGTGTTTATAGAAACCCCTCGGTATTTGATACTGGTTCAGTTGCAATGAGTAGTAACTCGAAACGGGAGTTGCAAAATAAACAGAGACTAGTTAAGGGCGAGGTGATGATGTGTGTTGGAAGTGATTCCAAGGTTGATAAGATCACCATCGCACACTCCCTTTACCTTCGGGATTAGTGTTGAACCTAAAATAAATGTTATTTGGTGTTTGCGTTGAGCATGAATATGATTGGATCATGTTTATTGCAATACGGTTATTCATTTAAGTCAAAGAATAATTGTTGTTCTGTTTACATGAATAAAACCTTCTTTGGTCATACACTTAATATAAATGGTTTATTGAATCTCGATTGTAGTGATGCACATAATATTGATGCCAAAAGATGCAAAGTTGATACTGATAGTGCAACATACTTGTGGTACTGCCGTTTAGGTCATACTAGTGTAAAGCGCATGAAGAAACTCCATGCGGATGGACTTTTGGAATGACTTCATTATGAATCATTTGATGCTTGCGAACCATGCCTCATGGGCAAGATGACTAAGACTCCATTCTCCGAAACAATGGAGCAAGCCACTGACTTATTTGAAATAATACATCCCGACGTATGCGGTGAGTGTTGAGGCTCACGGCGGGTATCATTGTATTCTGACCTTCACAGATGATTTGAGCAGATATGGGTATATCTACTTGATGAAACACAAGTCTGAAAGATTTGAAAATTTCAAAGAATTTCAGATTGAAGTAGAGAATCATTGTAACAAGAAAATAAAGTTTCTATGATCTGATCGCAGAGGCGAATATTTGAGTTACGAGTTTGGCCTTCAATTAAAGCAATGTGGAATAGTTTCACAAACTCATGCCACCTGGAACACCACATCATAATGGTGTGTCTGAACGTCATAACCGTACTTTATTGGATATAGTGCAATCTATGATGTCTCTTACCTATTTACCACAATCGTTTTGGGGTTATGCATTAGAGACAGCGACATTCACGTTAAATAGGGCACCGTCTAAATCCATTGAGATGACACCGTATGAACTATGGTTTGGCAAGAAACCTAAGCTGTCGTTTCCTAAAGTTTGGGGTTGCGATGCTGATGTGAAAAGTTTCAACCTGATAAGCTCGAACCCAAATAGGAGAAATGTGTCTTCATAGGATACCCAAAGGTGACTGTTGGGTACACCTTCTATCACAGATCCGAAGGCAAGATATTCATTGCTTAGAATGGATCCTTTCTAGAGAAGGAGTTTCTCTCGAAAGAAGTGAGTGGGAGGAAAGTAGAACTTGATGAGGTAATTGTACCTTCTCTCGAGCTGGAAAGTAGTTCATCACAGAAATCAGTTCCGGTGATGCCTACACCAATTAGTGAGGAAGCTAATGATGATGATCATGAAACTTCAGATCAAGTTACTACCAAACCTCTTAGGGTCAACTAGAGTAAGGTCCACACCAGAGTGGTACGAAAATCCTGTTCTGGAGGTCATGTTACTTGACCATGACGAACCTACGAACTATGAGGAAGCGATGATGAGCACAGATTCCACAAAATGGCTTGAGGCCATGAAATCTAAGGTAGAATCCATGTATGAGAACAAAGTGTGGACTTTGGTGGACTTGCCCGATGATCAGCAAGCCATTGAGAATAAATGGATCTTCAAGAGGAAGACGGACGCTGACAGTAGTGTTAACATCTACAAAGCTCGACTTGTCGAAAAGGGTTTTTGACAAGTTCAAGATGTTGACTACGATGAGATTTTCTCACTCGTATCGATGCTTAAAATCTGTCTGAATCATGTTAGCAATTGCCACATTTTATGAAATCTGACAAATGGATATCAAAACTGCATTCCTTAATGGATTTATTAAAGAAGACACTACTGCAGGATGCTGCTAACGCGACACTATGATCAGAGGCCCTTTGAGAAACTATGTGCGATGCCACAATCGCAAACGGTGTTGTATGAAAACCGTCAGAAATGTGTAAAACCTTTGCGGTGACGGATGCATCAAACATGGTTCAGGTATTAGTTGCATGCGCGATGAAGGGCATACGGTTCAGTTCAATGAACTGTTTGCGATGAGGCGGAACAAAAGAAATGGGCGACCAGATGGAGGCGTGTGCGATAAACAGCATACGGTTCACTCGGATGAACTGTTTGTGATTAGGCAACACAAAAGAAACGGTCAGCCAGATCAAAGGTGTGTGCGATATACGGCATGCGGTTCACTTAGATGAACTGTTTGTGATTAGGCAACACAAAAGAAATGGTCAGCCAGATCAAGGTGTGTGTGATTGAGGGCATACGCTTCAGAAGGATTAACTGTTTGCGATTAGGCAATAGAACAGAAACGAGTAAGCCAGATCAAAGTGCGTGTGATTTATGGCATACACTTCACATGGATGAACTGTTTTTGATTAGCCACAACAAACTGAAACAGTTAGATAGATCAACGTGTGTGCGCTAGACGGGCACACCCATTCTAATTAATATACGTGTGCTGACATTTTGCCTATAGCGGTGCACCCTATGGTGCAAACGCCACGTACGCGGCCGAGAAGGCGTACGTGCCCACGTTATGCCTTCCGGGAATAGTGCCGCGCTTATAACCGTCAGTAAATTTTGAGCATGCGTCCCGTCACATTCCAAATTCCAAACCTGTTCACACCGATCAAAACCTAAACAGTTTCCCACTTAGGAGCGTATTACTACGCGGTTATAAATACTACTACTCCAAGATGACTGCACATTCCTCCTCAACTCCTCATCCACAAAAAGTCAAAAACAAACAAGTCATTCATCATCGTTCCCTTGCGTCCGCTATGGCCAGCGTGAGTTTTGGGTCGAGAGATTGCGACCAGGGAGAGGCGAGCCTGGAAGCGGGAGCACGAGAGATGTCCCACCTCGCCGCGATAGCAGCCAACATGTCCCGCCGCACGGCCGTAGCAGCAAAGAGGTCCCGCCACGCGGCCGAAGCAGCACGGAGGACCCGCCGCACCGTTGATGCAACAGACTGGTCCGGCCGCGCTACGGAAGCAGAAGAGATGTCCTGTCGTGCCGCGAATGCAGCAGAGATGTCCTCCCTTGCCGCGGCGGCCTGGGAAAATGCCTCGCGGGCAGGCGAGGACTCTTACAGGCGCATGCGTGCCTCGTCCATAGGCAGATGGATCAGATCTCCAGGTGGGCGAGGTTGCAGGATGACCTGCAAGCCTCGTTTGAACAGTCTACCAACATAATCCGGCAACTAAATGAGAGCAATGCGAAGCTCCGGTCCGAGCGCGACCTGCTGAGGGCGAAGATCGTCGGAAGTGTGGAGCAGCAGGAGCAGACCACTGCCTTGTTGAAGAGGACCGGCGTCATCGTCGAGAAACTGATGGACGAGAATAACAAGCTGCGCATCGAGCACAGAAGGCTGGTGGAGGAATCCGTGGATGCTCTCAAGCAGCATCTTGAGGACAAGAAAGAGCTCGTTGCCGCTCGCCGCGGAGACTAGTTCCCGCGGCCTGCAGCAACGCATCAAGAAAGTAGAGACCAGCGAGCCAGATCGTTGTCTTCCTTCTTCTTTTGCCCTTGTGTATTTCAGGCGTTGCCGCATGTGGCTTTTTTTAATTATGTTTCTAAATATGTAAGACAATTATTATCCACTGTCATCGTCCTTATATTCATCATGCTTGCTATAAGTCGCAGTCGATGCTATGTAGGTCCGTCGGATCTTACATCAAGATCCGTGCAAAACTTTCTTTTCAGATTTTCATTTTCTCTCTTAAATCTCAATCCAGTGAGACATATAGCCACGCCGTAGAACAGGTGCTCGGGCGCCATTAATGGAGACGTTGGGAGGGAGGTGCGCGGCGGGTAGCGGTCAAAGGGCTCTCCTCCCGATGAGCAAGCGCAGGGGTCTGATCGCACGCCTCCCATACTCAAATAGCTACCCCGCACGACACCTCCTAGCCAATAAAAAAAGGGGACGCGTGGCCGCACGTAATTGGTAAGTCGAACGCCCCCGGTTTCAATAATACTTGTGTTTCCGATTTGTAACGTGACATCACTTGTTCCAAAATGACTTTGTTGATTGTTAATGTGAGGGCCTTGGCAAATCGGACAGAAAAATTACCACAGCATGTTGGTGCCATGTCATGAGACCATGCCAAGTTTCATGATTTTCAAGCGTGTTTTGGAATTACAGGAATTAAAAAACCAAGTTTCTCAATCTTTCTGGCCAAGCCACGACGCCCAGATGTTTGAATTTCACTCCCATCTCTTGCATGGGACCTAGAAATTCACCCAAGGACACACATGTGATTTTTCAAACAACTTTGGTGCACTGGAGCATGTGCTTGTAGTTCAAATTTGAATTATGCACATTAAATGCCCAGAAACTCAATTAATGTATAAAAAAGGCCAAACGAATCCGGAATAATTCCAAAAATTAGCACGGTACTTCTATTTGGTCTAATCTGGCTGTGTAAAAAAATAAGGCGGGAGAAGGCAGTGTACGTATGTCGTTTCGCACACGGAGCTGACACGTTCCCTCTAGGAACCACGAGCCTTCTTGAGCGAAGCTCCGGTTTGCAAGAAGCTTAAGCTTGTCCCAATTCGGCCAAAAATATTATCGCAGCATGTTGGTGCCATGTCATGACACCATGCCAAGTTTCATGATTTTCAGGCGTGTTTTGGAATTACAGGAATTAAAAAACCAAGTTTCTCAATCTTTCCGGCCAAGCCACGACGCCCAGATGTTTGAATTTCACTCCTATCTCTTGCATGGGACCTAGAAATTCACCCAAGGACACACATGTGATTTTGCAAACAACTTTGATGCACTGGAGCATGTGCTTGAAGTTCAAATTTGAATTATGCACATTAAATTCCCAGAAACTCAATTAATGTATAAAAAAGGCGAAACGAGCCCGGAATAATTCCAAAATTTAGCACGATACTTCTATTTGGTCTAATTTGGTTGTGTAAAAATATTAAGGCGGGAGAAGGTAGTGTACGTATTTTGTTTCGCACACGGAGGTGACACACTCCCTCTCGGAACAACGAGCCTTCTTGAGGGAAGCTCCGGTTTGCAAGAAGCTTACACCTAAGCTTGTCCCAATTCGGCCAAAAAAATTACCGCAGCATGTTCGTGCCATGTCATGAGACCATGCCAAGTTTCATAATTTTCAGGCGCGTTTTGGAATTACAGGAATTAAATAATCAAGTTTCTCAATCTTTCCGGCCGAGCCACGACGCCCAGATGTTTGAATTTCACTCCCATCTCTTGCATGGGACCTAGAAATTCACCCAAGGACACACATGTGATTTTTTAAACAACTATGTTGCACTAGAGCACGTGCTTGTAGTTCAAATTTGAATTATGCACATTAAATGCCCAGAAACTCAATTAATGTATAAAAAAGGCCAAACAAACACAGAATAATTCCAAAATTTAGCACGATACTTCTATTTGGTCTAATCTGCCTGTGTAAAAAATTAAGGCGGGAGAAGGCAGTGTACGTATGTCATTTCACACATGGAGGTGACATGTTCCCTCTCGGAACCAGGAGCCTTCTTGAGGGAAGCTCCGGTTTGCAAGAAGCTTACACCAAAGCTTGTCCTAATTCGGCCAAAAAATTTACTGCAGCATGTTGGTGCCATGTCATGACACCATGCCAAGTTTCATGATTTTCAGCCGTGTTTTGGATTTACAGGAATTAAAAAAACCAAGTTTCTCAATCATTCCGGCTGAGCCACGACACCCAGATGTTTGAATTTTATTCCCATTTCTTGCATGGGACCTATTAATTTACCCAAAGACACACACGTGATTTTTCAGCAAACTTTGGTGCATTGGAGCATGTGCTTGTAGTTCAAATTTGAATTATGTGCATTAAATGCCCAAAAACTCAATTAATGCATAAAAATGCCAAACGAACCCGGAATAATTCCAAATTTAAACACGACACTCATGTACTAGTTGCATGTTAACTGTACGTAAATGTTCTAGCAATTCAAACACCATCCTTTCCCTCCGTAACACCATTTTGTCTTTCAGAACATAATGAAAAAATCAGGTATACCACAAACAGTTTATTAGAAAGAATCGTGTGGGATGCGATATAAAATATCTTGGCGCATCGTCTTGTCTAGCTTACGCAGGAAGCTTCGTCGTCTACAGTCCACCGCCCCCGCTTGAACCACACTTGCGCGCCAGTATCTGGCGGCACCGAGCGAGATTTTTTTGCCACCTCGGAAATATCTATCTCCCCGCCCCCTCCCTCCTACCAAAAGCCACATTTCCACTGTTCCTCCTTGCTTTCCAAGTTCAAATCTTCACTGCTGCTTGCTGGCAGCTCAGCCTCCTCGCCGACGACCCTTCTTCTTGCAGCGCCGCCTCCTCGCCGGCTACCCTTCTTCTTGTAGCGCCGCCTCCTCGCCGGCGACCCTTCTTCTTGCAGCGCCGTCTCCTCGCCGGCGACCCTTCTTCTTGTTGCGCGGCCTCCTCGCCGCTGACCCTTCTTCTTGCTGCGCGGCCTCGTCGATGTGGTCAGGTAATCCACACCCCACCCACACCATCCTCCTCCTTTCCCGTCCCACATGCCCCGACCGACGGCGCGACACCTTCCATCGAAATCACTGCCCCCTCCTCCAATTAAGCGCCGCCCACAGCCATTTTACACATAGTATAACGTGGAGCTCAGTAGCATGTGGCCGCACGCGTGCACGAGGTCGCTATGGCTGCCATGCGTGTCGACCGCCAGATCTTGGAGGAGCACCTCATCTGCGAGGCCACCGTCGACACCGCCACGCGGTTGTCTAATTTAAAATGCAGTTCGTGCTGTTTTCTCGAGGCCATCACCAGTGCCTTCTAGTGATTTGTCCTCTGTAACGTTAATATGCAATCTGATGTTCAGTTAACAGTTTGGTCCTCTGAAATGTAATGTTCCGTTAACACTTTGGTCCAACAATTGCTACATTTCATAGTACTGTTCTCAAGCATTCTTTGTTTTGTTAACCGTCTTACCTTCTAGTACATGTTTCTATTCTGCAATGTCGTGCTTAGTTCACTATTTTAGTTCATTTGGTCTGCTGTCCATTTAACTATTTGGTTCAGTTCTGCAATTTGATTTTCATTTGTTGTGGGTACAATTTTGTATTGTTATGCATGTGACACCTATCGAATTTGGCTGTACTCAATACATATTCTACTGATAGTATGGCAACCCTCAGTTAACCTGATCAAGATCTTCCTTATGTGTGTTGCAGGGAATCAATGGGAGACACTGCGGTTTACCATCGAGGTTCGTTCAAGCAAGGTCCTTTGGCTAATAGCACATTATTGTGCAGTTGCAGGAATCATTCTAATATTTAGGTTTCTTACAATTTGGTCTTGCACATGTAGGTCCTGCTGTCAGAGGCTTAGACCCACTGTTCGACCCATTTTGCATATGGGGAAATGAGATGTCCATGAATATCAGTCAAGTCAAGAAACTCAAAAAGATTGTTAGGATGAAGAAACTTGCGACGAATAACAGCAAGATCTTTGTTTGCACAATGAAGAAGACATCAGTCAACTTTAGGATGGTACCAACTCTTTTACCTTGTTTTTACCCCTTGCGCCATTTCAAAATTTACAACAGCGATTTATGCATAGCTTTGTTTTCAGTACTTTTCAAAGCAGTTCACCGATGATTACCTCTCAAACCACCTGCATGATCAAGAGGTGGGGAAGGTATTCATTCAAAACCCACGGTACAATATTGAAGTCTTGCTGAAGAGGACGAAGGTTGGGCGGGCAATTATCCATAGCCACTGGCCCAAAGTTGCAAGGACATTCAACATCACTGAAGGCTCAATATTTGCCTTCCGCTTCTGCAGTTTCCTAGATGAGATTCATCTGTCTATTTACCGTGTATGATGCACTTTCCAAAGGTTTTTGATGCTGCATGTGAAACTTGGCGCTGTTGTGTAATGGCGTAACTGAGTGCCGAAGCTATCTAATGTAATTCGATTATGAAATCCTGGTTGCTTTTATACAGATATGAAATATCTGGCGTGTTTTATAAGAAATATCAGTTTGATTAGTACATGGATTATCAATAATAGGCTAATTACCCTGCTTATTGGGGTTATCTATTGCAAACGGCTACTCAGACAGGACCGTGGGCGATGAACTCAAACAACACGCACGATTTCTAGAAAGTAAGCATGTTCGATCAACTAACAATCACACACGGCTTCCGGCAGCGAACTGTTTGCGTTAGGCCACCTTGCACACACGTTTCCACACAAAGAACTGTGTGGGATGTACATACCTACGGAAATGATTTTCTGGGATTCACCGTGTGGGATGTACATACCTACGGAAATGATTTCTGGGATTCACCATGTGGGATGAACATACCTATGGAAATGATTTCTGGGATTCACCGTGTGGGATGTACATACCTACGGAAATGATTTCTGGGATTCACCGTGTGGGATGTACATACCTACGGAAATGATCTCTGGGATTCATCGTGTGGGATGTACATACCTACGGAAATGATTGGGTTTCCATGCCTCGCCCGATCGCACACGGCCCCAGCCTGGGTCCCACGAGGGCCTATCCCCGACGATTTCTGGGTTGTGTGGGAAGGACCCCCCCTATCGCCCACACTCACTTGGCGACGGTTCCAAATGCCGTCGTGGAAAGGGGTTTTAAACCGTTTGTTTAGGACGTCGCTGTACCGGTGAGAGTTGTATATGATACAACCAGAAGGTTTTGTCAATCCTAAAGGTGCTAACAAAATGTGCAAGCTCCAGCGATCCATCTATGGACTGGTGCAAGCATCTTGGAGTTGGAATATACGCTTTGATAAGTTGATCAAAGCAAATAGTTTTATACAGACTTGCGGTGAAGCCTGTATTTACAAGAAAGTGAGTGGGAGCACTACAGCCTTTCTGATAAGTATATGTGAATGACATATTGTAGATCAGAAATGATGTAGAATTTTCTGGAAAGCATAAAGGAGTGTTTAAAAGGAGTTTTTCAAAGAAAGACCTCGGTGAAGCTGCTTACATATTGGGCATTGCTACCTCTTGAGCACTGCGTTGGTTTTCCCTTGAAGAGGAAAGGGTGATGCAGTAAAGTAGCATAAGTATTTCCCTCAGTTTTTGAGAACCAAGGTATCAATCCAGTAGGAGACCACGCGCGAGTCCCACGCACCTACACAAACAAATAAGAACCTCGCAACCAACGCGATAAAGGGGTTGTCAATCCCTTCACGGTCACTTACGAGAGTGAGATCTGATAGATATGATAAGATAATATTTTTGGTATTTTTATAATAAAGAGTAAATAAAGATGCAAGTAAATAAACGGCAATAGAAATATCTAAGTGTTGGACGATTAATATGATGGAAAATAGACCTGGGGGCCATAGGTTTCACTAGTGGCTTCTCTCTAGAGCATAAGTATTACGGTGGGTAAACGAATTACTGTCGAGCAATTGATAGAATTGAGCATAGTTATGAGAATATCTAGGTATGATCATGTATATAGGCATCACGTCCACGACAAATAGACCGAAACGATTCTGCATCTACTACTATTACTCCACACATCGACCGCTATCCAGCATGCATCTAGAGTATTAAGTTCATAAGAATAGAGTAATGCTTTAAGTAAGATGACATGATGTAGAGGGATAAACTCATGCAATATGATATAAACCCCATCTTTTTATCCTCGATGGCAACAATACAATACGTGCCTTGCTGCCCCTGCTGTCACTGGGAAAGGACACCGCAAGATTGAACCCAAAGCTAAGCACTTCTCCCATTACAAGAAAGATCAATCTAGTAGGCCAAACCAAACTCATAATTCGAAGAGACTTGCAAAGATAACCAATCATACATAAAAGAATTCAGAGGAGATTCAAATATTGTTCATAGATAAACTTGATCATAAACCCACAATTCATCAGATCTCGACAAACACACTGCAAAAGAAGATTACATCAAATAGATCTCCAAGAAGATCGAGGAGAACATTGTATTGAGATCCAAAGAGAGAGAAGAAGCCATCTAGCTAATAACTATGGACCCGAAGTTCTGAGGTAAACTACTCACACATCATCAGAGAGGCTATGGTGTTGATGTAGAAGCCCTCCATGATCAATGCCCCCTCCGGCAGAGCACCGGAACAGGCCCCAAGAGGGATCTCACGGGTACAGAAGGTTGCAGCTGTGGAAATAGGGTTTTGGCTCTGTATAAGATGTTTCCAGGGTATATGGGTATATATAGGCGAAAGAAGTCAGTCAGGGGAGCCACGAGGGGCCCACGAGGGTGGAGGGCGCGCCCCCTGCCTCGTGCCCTCCTCATTGCTTTCTTAACGTGGACTCCAAGTCCTGTGGATCACGTTCGTTCCGAAAATCACGTTCCCGAAGGTTTCATTCCGTTTGGACTCCGTTTGATATTCCTTTTCTGCGAAACACTGAAATAGGCAAAAAAGCAGCAATCTGGGCTGGGCCTCCGGTTAATAGGTTAGTCCCAAAAATAATATAAAAGTGTATAATAAAGCCCATTAAACATCTAAAACAGAATAAAATATAGCATGGAACAATAAAAAATTATAGATACGTTGAAGACGTATCAGGCATCAAGATCTATAGAGATAGATCAAGACGCTTGATAAGATTTTTCAATGAGTACATACCTTGACAAGATTTTTGAGGTATTTCAAAATGGAACAGTCAAAGAAGGAGTTCTTGCCTGTGTTGCAAGGTGTGAAGTTGAGTAAAGACTCAAAACCCGACCACGGCAGAAAATAGAAAGAGAATGAAAAGTCATTCCCTATGCCTCAATCATAGGTTCTATGAAGTATGCTATGCTGTGTACCAGACCTATTGTATACCTCACCATGAGTTTGGCAAGAGGGTACAACAGTGATCCAAGAATGGATCACTGGACATCGGTCTAAATTATCCTTAGTCACTACAAAAAAAGACACATCCGTGACATTTTGGGCCGAACGAAATTTTCCTGTCATGCTTATGACACTTCTATGACGATAATTGTGACAAAACCCGGTATCATCATAGATTTGGTGGGCTCCTACTTCTATGACAAAAAATATGACAGAAAATGGGCTTTTCGTCCTGGGTGGGCCAGAGACACAGCTGCATGACATTCTTTGGGCCGTCCATGACGGAGAAAACCGTGGTAGAAGCTAGGGCGAGGAAAATATCGGGGGAGTTCCCGATTACGGTGGGTGGTCGGGGGCCGAGCGATGCGCGTTTCTCTTGTACGTACGCGCGTGTGTGCGAGGCGTTGCGCTCTAACTGAACCCGAGCGAGGCGTTGGGCTCTAACTGAACCCGTGCGATTACACTGCAGGCTACGCGTTACTAAACCCGAGCGATCGATCGATGGCTGTTAACTGAACCCGATCGAGCGATTCCTTCGCTACTGCTGCTAATTGAAGCCGATCGATGCTGCCTCTGGATGAACAGTGAGCGTTGTTGGGGGGTTTGGATGAACAGTTCCCGATGGGGGTAGGATGAACAGGAACCTGTGGTAGTAGAGGCCGTTGTCGCTGGATGAACAGTACCCCGATCGATCGAGCCGGTGGATGAACAGGACCCCGTGGAGGGCTGGATGAACAGGACCCCGTGGAGGGCTGGTTGAACAGTAGCCGGTGGAGGGCTGGTTGAACAGTAGCCAGTGGAGGGCTGGATAAACAGTAGCCCGTGGAGGGGTGGTTGAACAGGACCCCGTGGAGAGGGCTGGTTGAACAGTAGCCGGTGGAGGAGCGCTGGGTGGAGGCTAGATTAACAGGAGCCCGTGGATGAACAGTTGCAGGTGGAGGCTGGAGGAGGTTGACGGTGGATGAACAGTAGCCCGTGGAGGCTGGAGGAGGTCGACGGTGGAGATGAACAATATCTCGTGGAGTCCCGTTTTGTGGTACGCCACACCCTCCTGATGAACACGACCCCCGTTTCGACCGTAGCGCTCCAACACAAGTCTGTTTCCTCTGTTTTGCGGTACGCCACACCCCTCCCGATCAACAGGACCCCGTTTCAACCATAGGAGGTATGTTTCCTCCGTTTTGCGGTATGCCGGACCCCTCCCGATGAACAGGATCCCGTTTCCACCGTGGCCAGTCGAACACAAGGCCATTTCCTCCGTTCCGCGGTACGCCAGGCCTCGTTACTATCTGCTGTTCCGTCCAAGCCGGTTGGCTCCCACTGAATAGCACGCGTTCTGTTGCCTCCCCATGAACACGACGCATTCCGTTGCCTCCCCATGAACACGACGACGACGCAGTTTCTCCGTTCCGACCCAGCCAAAGCCATGTACATGAGCCCTGGCCGTACGTATGCGCGAGTAGGCGTTCGAGACCCCGCCCGTATGTATGTATGTGGCCGTATTTACTTTCTGGCACCCTGGCCGCTGTATGTACGTGTACATGCTATGTGCGCGCCTCTACTACCACACATGCCCTTCCTTACACGACCAGAGTTCATCGCTGCAGCCTGTAGACAGACCGATCGACCAGTATGTACGTACACGTTCGCGACCAGAATGACAACACTACGTACGCTTCGACCGGGTGGGTCCCGACTGTCAGGCACTTCCTTGCGTGTGAAGATGTAGCTGGTAGGTTGCTACCTCTTGAGCACTGCGTTGGTTTTCCTTTGAAGAGGAAAGGGTGATGCAGTAAAGTAGCGTAAGTATTTCCCTTAGTTTTTTAGAACCAAGGTATTAATCCAGTAGGAGACCACGCTCAAGTCCCACGCACCTACACAAACAAATAAGAACCTTGCAACCAACGCGATAAACGGGTGTTCAATCCCTTCACGGCCACTTGCAAAAGTGAGATCTGATAGAGATGATAAGATAATATTATTGGTATTTTTGTGATAAAGACTAAAAGTAAAGAAAGCAAAATAAACGGCGCCAGAAATAGCTTGCTGACGGGATATTAATATGATAGAAAATAGACCCAGGGGCCATAGGTTTCACTAGTGGCTTCTCTCAAGATAGCATAAGTATTACGGTGGGTGAACAAATTACTGTCGAGCAATTCATAGAATTGAGCATAGTTATGAGAATATCTAGGTATGATCATGTATATAGGCATCACGTCTGTGACAAGTAGACTGACTCCTGGCTGCATCTACTACTATTACTCCACACATCGACTGCTATCCAGCACGCATCTAGAGTATTAAGTTCATAAAAATAGAGTAACACTTTAAGCAAGATGACATGATGTAGAGGGATAAACTCATGCAATATGATATAAACCCCATCTTTTTATCCTCGATGGCAACAATACAATACGTGTCGTTTCCCCTACTGTCACTGGGATCGAGCATCGCAAGATTGAACCCAAAGCTAAGCACTTGTCCCATTGCAAGAAAGATCAATCTAGTAGGCCAAACCAAACTGATAATTCGAAGAGACTTGCAAAGATAACCAATCATACATAAAAGAATTAAGAGGAGATTCAAATATTGTTCATAGATAATCTTGATCATAAACCCACAATTCATCGGATCTCGACAAACAAACCGCAAAAGAAGATTACATCGAATAGATCTCCAAGAGAATCAAGGAGAACTTTGTATTGAGATCCAAAGAGAGAGAAGAAGCCATCTAGCTAATAACTATGGACCCGAAGGTCTGAGGTAAACTACTCACACATCATCGGAGAGGCTATGGTGTTGATGTAGAAGCCCTCCGTGATCAATGCCCCCTCCGGCGGAGCGCCAGAAAAGGCCCCAAGACGGGATCTCACGGGTACAGAAGGTTGCGGCGGTGGAAATAGGGTTTTGGCTCTGTATCTGATGTTTCCAGGGTACGTAGGTATATATAGGAGGAAGAAGTTGGTCGGTGGAGCTACGAGGTGCCCACGAGGGTGGAGGGCGCGCCCAGGGGGGTAGGCCTCCTCATTGATTGCTTGACGTCCAGTCCAAGTCCTCTGGATCATGTTTGTTCCAAAAATCACGTTCCCGAAGGTTTCATTCCGTTTGGACTCTATTTGATATTCCTTTCCTTCGAAACATTGAAATAGGCAAAAAAACAGCAATTTGGGCTGGGCCTCCGGTTAATAGGTTAGTCCCAAAAATAATATAAGAGTGTATAATAAAGCCCATTGATCATCCAAAACAGAATATATAATAGCATGGAACAATAAAAAATTATAGATACGTTGGAGACGTATCAAGCATCCCCAAGCTTAATTCCTGCTCGTCCTCGAGTAGGTAAATGATAAAAACAGAATTTTTGATGTGGAATGCTACTTAGCATAATTTTCAATGTAATTCTTTTTATTGTGGCATGAATATTTAGATCCGAAAGATCCAAGATAAAAGTTTAATGTTGCCACAAAAACAATAATACTTCAAACATGATAACCAAGCAATTATGTCTTATCAAAATAACATAGGCAAAGAAAGCTCATCCCTACAAAATCATATAGTTAGGCCATGCTTCAAGTTCGTCACACAAAACGTTCTCATCATGCATAACCCCGACGACAAGCCGAGCAATTGGTTCATACTTTTAACGCACTTCAACCTTTTCAACCCTTACACAATACATGAGCGTAAGCCATGGATATAGCACTATGGGTGGAATAAAGTATAATGATGGGGGTTATGTGAGAAGACAAAAAGGTAGAAAGTCTCACATTGACGCGGCTAATCAATAGGCTATGGAGATGCCCATGAATTGATGTCAATAAGAGGAGTAGGGATTTCCATGCAACGGATGCACTAGAGCTAAAAATATATGAAAGCTCACCAAAAGAAACTAAGTGGGTGTGCATCCAACTTGCTTGCTCACGAAGACGTAGGGCATTTTGAGGAAGCCCATCATTGGAATATACAAGCCAAGTTCTATAATGAAAGATTCCCACTAGTATATGAAAGTGACAACATAGGAGACTCTCTATCATGAAGATCATGGTGCTACTTTGAAGCACAAGTGTGGAAAAAGGATAGTAACATTGTCCCTTCTCTCTTTTTCTTTCTTTTTTTCTTTTTTTTGTTGGGCCTTTTTTTTTCTTTGGCCTCTTTTTTTTAGTCCGGAATCTCATCCCGACTTGTGGGGGAATCATAGTCTCCATCATCCTTTCCTCACATGGGACAATGCTCTAATAATGATGATCATCACACTTACAACTCAATACTTAGAACAAAATATGACTCTATGTGAATGCCTCCGGTGGTGTACCGGGATATGCAATGAATCAAGAGTGACATGTATGAAAAATAATGAATGGTGGCTTTGCCACAAATACGATGTCAACTACATGATCATGCAAGCAATATGACAATGATGGAGCGTGTCATAATAAACGGAACGGTGGTATGTTGCATGGCAATATATCTCGGAATGGCTATGGAAATGCCATGATAGGTAAGTATGGTGGCTGTTTTGAGGAAGATATAAGGAGGTTTATGTGTGATAGAGCGTATCACATCACGGGGTTTGGATGCACCAGCGAAGTTTGCACCAACTCTCAATGCGAGAAAGGGCAATGCACGGTACCGTAGAGGCTAGAAAATTGTGGAAGGTTGAGAGTGTGTATAATCCATGGACTCACATTAGTCATAAAGAACCCATATACTTATTGCAAAAGTTTATTAGCCCTCGAAGCAAAGTACTACTACGCAGGCCCATAGAGGGATAGATTGGTAGGAAAAGACCATCGCTCGTCCCCGACCGCCACTCATAAGGAAAGCAATAAAAGAACACCTTATGTGTCAAAATTGTCACACAACGTTTACCATACGTGCATGCTACGGGACTTGCCAACCTTAACACAAGTATTTCTCAATTTCACAATTACTCAACTAGCACACTCTAATATTACCACCTTTATATCTCAAAACACTTATCAAGTATCAAACTTCTCGTGATATTCAATGAACTCAATATGGAAGTTTTTATTATGCTCATCTTGGATGCCTATCATATTAGGACTAATTTCACAATTAAAGCAAAATACCATGCTGTTTAAGACTCTCAAAATAATATAAGTGAAGCATGAGAGATCAATAATTTCTATAAAATAAGACCACCACCGTGCTCTAAAAGAAATAAGTGAAGCACTAGAGCAAAAACTATATAGCTCAAAAGATATAAGTGAAGCACATAGAGTATTCTAATAAATTCCGAATCATGTGTGTGTCTCTCAAAAGGTGTGTACAGCAAGGATGATTGTGGTAACTAAAAAGCAAATAGTCAAATCATACAAGACACTCCAAGCAAAACACATATCATGTGGTGAATAAAAATATAGCCCCAAGTAAAGTTACTGATAGACAAAGACGAAAGAGGGGATGCCTTCCGGGGCATCCCCAAGCTTAGGCTTTTGGCTGTCCTTGAATTTTACCTTGGGGTGCCTTGGGCATCCCCAAGCTTAGGCTCTTGCCAATCCTTGTTCCATACTCCATCAAATCTTTACCCAAAACTTGAAAACTTCACAACACAAAACTTAACAGAAAATCTCGTGAGCTCCGTTAGCAAAAGAAAACAAAACACCACTTCAAGGTACTGTAATGAACTCATTATTTATTTATATTGGTTTTAAACCTACTGTATTTCAACTTCTCTATGGTTTATAAACTCTTTTACTAGCCATAGATTCATCAAAATAAGCAAACAACACACGAAAAACAGAATCTGTCAAAAACAGAACAGTCTGTAGTAATCTGTACCAAACGCAAACTTCTGGAACTCAGAAAACTCTACCAAAATAGGAAGACCTAGACAATTTGTTTATTGATCTACTGCCATTGGAATCAGTATTTTATCACGTTCTGGTGATTTTTAACAATTGTTTGCGTGAATAAAAAGTTTCTGGAATTTTCAGCAAGATCAAATAACTATCATCCAAGAAGATCCTATAGGTTTAACTTGGCACAAACACTAATTAAAACATAAAAGCAAATCTAACCAGAGGCTAGATCAAATATTTATTACTAAAAATAAATAAAAAGCAAGGAATTAAAATAAAATTGGGTTGCCTCCCAACAAGCGCTATCGTTTAACGCCCCTAGCTAGGCATAAAAGCAAGGATAGATCTAGGTATTGCCATCTTTGGTAGGCAATCCATAAGTGGCTCTCATAATAGATTCACAAGGTAATTTAATTTCCTTTCTAGGGAAGTATTCCATGCCTTTCCTTAACGGAAATTGGAATCTAATATTCCCTTCCTTCATATCAATAATTGCACCAATCGTTCTAAGGAAAGGTCTACCAAGAATAATAGGACATGAAGGATTGCAATCTATATCAAGAACAATAAAATCTACGGGCACATAATTCCTATTTGCAACAATAAGAACATCATTAATTCTGCCCATATGTTTCTTGATAGTGGAATCCGCAAGATGCAAGTTTAAAGAACAATCATCAAAATCACGGAAACCTAGCAAATCACACAAAGTTTTTGGAATCGTCGAAACACTAGCACCCAAATCAAACAAAGCATAGCATTCATGATCTTTAATTTTAATTGTAGGTTCCCACTCATCATAAAGTTTTCTAGGGATAGAAACTTCCAACTCAAGTTTTTCTTTGTAAGATTGCATCAAGGCATCAACGATATGTTTAGTAAAGGCTTTATTTTGACTATAAGCATGAGGAGAATTTATCACGGATTGCAACAAGGAAATACGATCTATCAAAGAGCAATTATCATAATTAAATTCCTTGAAATCCAAAATAGTGGGTTCATTGCTATGTAAAGTTTTGACCTCTTCCATCCCACTTTTACCAATTTTTGCATCAAGATCTAAAAACTCCGAATTATTGGGACGCCTTTTAACTAAAGTTCTCTCATCTCCAGTCCCATCATTATCAAGATTCATATTGCAAAACAAAGATTTAATAGGAGACACATCAATAACTTTTAGATCTTCATCTTTATTCTCATAAAAAATTTCTGGTTTAGCGGCCATCTTATTAACTAAGGTGGCCTGCTTATCCGAAATTTCAGCTATTAACTTTTCAAGATGAGCAATCTGAGATTTCAAACCATAGAATTCCTTAGACATATCATCAAGCTCTTTATTCATGTACTCCATAAAGCCTTTTTGTTCCTTAAGCTCATTTCTAAAGAAATTATTATGCTCAAATTGTAAAGTCATAAAACTTCTGATGTTGCTTTCAATCTCTTCCAACCTTTTAAGGTGAAGATCACCAAATCTAGGCAGGGCCATAAGGGCAACGAGCAACAAGAGGCAAGCAAAAAGAGGCGAACGGAAAAGAGGGCGAATAAAACGACAAGGGTGAAGTGGGGGAGAGGAAAACGAGAGGCAAATGGCAAATAATGTAATGCGAGGGATAAGAGTTTGTGATGGGTAATTGGTATGTCTTGACTTGTGCGTAGACTCCCCGGCAACGGCGCCAGAAATCCTTCTTGCTACCTCTTGAGCACTGCGTTGGTTTTACCTTGAAGAGGAAAGGGTGATGCAGTAAAGTAGCGTAAGTATTTCCCTCAGTTTTTGAGAACCAAGGTATCAATCCAGTAGGAGACCACGCTCAAGTCTCACGCAGCTACACAAACAAATAAGAACCTTGCAACCAACGCGATAAAGGGGTTGTCAATCCCTTCACGGCCACTTGCAAAAGCGAGATCTGATAGAGATGATAAGATAATATTTTTGGTATTTGTATGATAAAGACTAAAAGTAAAGAAAGCAAAATAAACAGCGCCAGAAATAGCTTGCTGACGGGAGATTAATATGATGGAAAATAGACCCGGGGGCCATAGGTTTCACTAGTCGCTTCTCTCAAGATAGCATAAGTATTACGGTGGGTGAACAAATTACTGTCGAGCGATTGATAGAATTGAGCATAGTTATGAGAATATCTAGGTATGATCATGTATATAGGCATCACGTCCGTGACAACTAGACCGACTCCTGCCTGCATCTACTACTATTACTCCACACATCGACCGCTATCCAGCATGCATCTAGAGTATTAAGTTCATAAGAACAGAGTAACGCTTTAAGCAAGATGACATGATGTAGAGGGATAAACTCATGCAATATGATATAAACCCCATCTTTTTATCCTCGGTGGCAACAAAAAAATACGTGTCATTTCCCCTACTGTCACTGGGATCGAGCACCGCAAGATTGAACCCAAAGCTAAGCACTTCTCCCATTGCAAGAAAGATCAATCTAGTAGGCCAAACCAAACTGATAATTCGAAGAGACTTGCAAAGATAACCAATCATACATAAAATAATTCAGAGGAGATTCAAATATTGTTCATAGATAATCTTGATCATAAACCCACAATTCATCGGATCTCGACAAACACACTACAAAAGAAGATTACATCGAATAGATCTCCAAGAGAATCGAGGAGAACTTTGTATTGAGATCCAAAGAGAGAGAAGAAGCCATCTAACTAATAACTATGGACCCGAAGGTCTGAGGTAAACTACTCACACATCATCCGAGAGGCTATGGTGTTGATGTAGAAGCCCACCGTGATCAATGCCCCCTCCGGCGGAGCGCCATAAAAGGCCCCAAGATGGGATATCACGGGTACAGAAGGTTGCGGTGGTGGAAATAGGGTTTTGGCTCCGTATCTGATGTTTCTAGGGTACGTAGGTATATATAGGAGGAAGAAGTAGGTCGGCGGAGCTATGAGGGGCCCACGAGGGTGGAGGGCGCGCCCAGGGGTGTAGGCGCGCCCCCTGCCTCGTGGCCTCCTTGTTGATTGCTTGACGTCCACTCCAAGTCCTCTGGATCATGTTTGTTCCTAAAATCACGTTCCCGAAGGTTTCATTTCGTTTGGACTCAGTTTGATATTCCTTTCCTTCGAAACACTGAAATAGGCAAAAAAAACAGCAATTTGGGCTGGGCCTCCGGTTAATAGGTTAGTCCCCAAAATAATATAAAAGTGTATAATAAAGCCCATTGATCATCCAAAACAGAATATATAATAGCATAGAACATCACGTTGGGGACGTATCATGGGTCCCAACAGTCAGGGGGGCGAATCATTTTTTTCCCGTAATATGGACGCACTTCCTTGCGTGCGAAGATGTAGCTGGTGGGTCCCAGCAGTCAGGGGGAAACATTTTTTTCATGAAATACGGTGGCCCGTCCGGTGGGTCCCTGCTGTCAGGTGGAGGAATCATTATTTTCCGCGTAATAAGGAGGCACTTCCTTGCTGCGGCCGTGGACCCAGCTGTCAGCCTCTCCACGTACAGTACTCTTCCGATGGAAGTCGTTCCTTGACCATGTTGACCACGCCCCGCCGAGAGCACCAGGGCGGTGGACGACGGTGAGGCCTAGGAAGGGGACGATGCGGAGCCGGGGAAGACGCGGCAGTGGATGCCCATGCGGAGAGGAGTACGAGGGTTCACTGGTTCGGCTTCGGTGTGAGGTTGCCGCCGCCGCAGAATAACAGGGGGTGTGGGTGAGTGGAGGGATGGCCTGGCCAGCGGTGGGAGTAGTAGGGGGCGGTGGCCTCCGCGGCAGCACAGCCGGCCACGAGAGGCAGGAGCCGGCGGCACGGCCCACGCTGCTTTGGGCAGCTGGAGCGAGAAGACCAGAGGTTGAAGAAGCACTACGGCCGTTGGATGGACATCGTACGGTCACTGGAGCTATAATCGTTCATATTGACTAAGTTGACAAAGCCCTCCGTCCCCATCAACTTAGTAGGCCCACAAGTCAGCCTCCCACTATGCTGGGTCCCAGCTAGCAGGGGGAGTATTCATTTTTTTGTGCGTAATAAGGAGGCACTTCCTTGCGTGCGAAGATATAGCTGGTGGGTCCGACCTGTCTGTGGGGGGAACATTTTTTCGCGAAATACAGAGGCCCTTCCAGTGGGTCCCAGATGTCAGGTGAAAGAATCATTATTTTTGCGCGTAACAAGGAGGCATTTCCTTGTGTGCGGCCGTGGATCCAGCTGTCAGCCTCTCCACGTATAGTCCACATCCGATGGATGTCGTTCGTTGACCATGTTGACCACGCCGCGTCCAGAGCACCAGGGCGGTGGACGACGGCGAGGCCTATAGGAAGGGGACGACGTGGAGTCGGGGAAGACGCGGCAGTGGATGCCCATGTGGAGAGGAGTACGAGAGTTCACTGCTTCGGCTGCGGTGTGAGGCTGCCGTCGCCGCAGAATAACAGGGGGTGTGGGTGAGTAGAGGGATGACCTGGCCAGCAGTGGGAGTAGTAGGGGCGATGAGGCCTCTACGGCAGCACAACCGGCCACGGGAGGCAGGAGCAGGCGGCACGACCGGCGCTGCTTTGGGCGGCTGGAGCAAGAAGACTAGAGGTTGAAGAAGCACGACGGCCGTTGGATGGACATCGTACGGTCACTGCAGCTAGAATCGTTTATATTGATTAAGTTGACAAAGCCCTTGGTACGCGTCAACTTAGTAGGCCCACAGGTCAGCCTCCGAAACGGTGCGCCCCAGATGTTAGGGGGAGGAATCATTTTTGGGGCGGCTGAAGCTAGAATATCCGAGATTGAAGAAGAAGCACAACATCCGTTGGATGGACATCCAACGGCCAATGCTGCTAGAACCGTGTGTTGACTATAAGTTGACAAAGCCTTGCATACGCGTCAACTTACTTTTTTAGGGGACGCGTCAACTTAGTAGGCCCACAAGTGTGTGGCAGAAAACTTATAGCCCATTTGCGATTTGTAAGAATGTATAGCCCATTTTTGAATTCTAATGGAATTTACTACAGCCCATTTACTGTTTCTTAAAAGTACAACCCATTTTCTAGTTAGGACAACGATTAATAATTTCAACCAACTGTTCAAAACATAATTCAATAAAATTTCCCACATTTTGATGGGATCCGAAATATTTTTATCCCGAAATTTCTAGTCAGATTAAATACAATTTCACTATAAATTTGTATTACGCAAAAATCCAACGAAACATTGCACGTGCAACAATTAAATAAATTAAAATTTTCAAAATCCAAAAATAATATTTTATAAACTAATTACGTGTTTGGTGCATTTTTTATAGTTACTACCCAATTTTTATAATTACATCCCATTTAATATTTCTTAAAGCCCATTTTCCTGTTAAGCCTAAATAATGCATCCCTCCTAGGAAAGATTTGCAGCCCAGCGGGGCGGAGAATAACAAGTTGACCTTGCCTGGTATTCCTCAAAAAAAAGTATAGCTGGACTAGCCATTTTCAGCTTGAAAAATTAATATCTGGGCTAGACTGGCCACAGCCCGCCCAGTTAATGCCCTGCTCTCCTCTGAACAACAACGAAAACATCGCTGAAGAAAAACTCTGCAGTGCTCACACCTCAAAAACACAAATACTGCTCAAGCTGCTTGGTCCCAGTTGTCGGCCGCTCCTTGTGCAATTCTCTCGTTTATTGACTACACAGGTTGACAATGGTGTTCGACCGTGTTGTCAGGAAACCAGGAGGAAGCAAAAAAAATATAGTTGTACATAATAAGGAGGCACTTGCGTGCGTACGTCTATGGCCCTAGTGGGTCCCTACTGTCATCCAGTCAAAATAAAGTCATCTCCTGAATCCTCATGTTCGTTGACCATGTTGAAAATCCTCGGCGCCACGGCGAGCGCAACAACTCGAAGGACGACGGAGAGGGCCTCGCGGGCCCTACGGATGGTCTGATACAGCGCCCGCTGCTCATTCAGGAAGCTAGGATCATCGGACACCTATGAGCACCTTCGAGAGACTGAGACGGCATGAAACGGTAAGGCCGCGCTTGGGAGCTCTGGTTTATTTCACACATGTATTAAGATACAAGTTTAATTTACTCGTCATCGGAAACAACGCGTAAAATACAGGTGTAATGAAACCGAGGGCCCGAGGTCTGTAAGTAAAACCGGCGGGTTACGCGTGTAATTTGAGAGACCAGTGTATATTTTACTAGTCGAAATTGACCAACCAAGCGCTTCGCTCGAGACCATCTGCTTTTATTTACAAGCGTCAGCTTTACAAGCGGTTTTGGTTGGAAAACGACGATCCAATCACGGCCTAAGATGATGAGTTGGTCGGAAGATCATATGGTTTCACCTCTAACCTACCCGAGTTGTCGTATAGGCTATGAATGAAACATAAGACAATGAACTTCTTAAGCACAGAAACAATAGAAGAGGATGACCTTCATAACATGCAAATCACAGGCATTAGCTCAACATGCAAAACAATATGAAGCATTATTCTCAGGAGGCACGGTGAACAGCTCGTGATGCCGCATGCCACATCATCCCAAGCTCCACTTTGCAATCAAACTCACAAGGCCTGGCATTACATAGACAACATTCAGAACAAACTCTTAAAATATCTTACATAAGTCAACATTCATGTGACTATGCATCTCATCAGAGTAAATATTTCTGAACTGAAGACAGGAATAGGAAAAAACGATCGACGTTTCTCACAGTAAAGTGCATCCCACTCAAAAATATCAAATGCATGTCTTCTGGCTAACATCAATGAGCAAAATTTGACAAGGTTTTCCAATTCCAATATATTAAACTAATGTCTTCTTGCTAACATCACTGATTAAACTTTGACAAGCTTTTCCCATTCAAAATATGTAATGCCTATTGCTACCTCTTGAGCACTGCGTTGGTTTTCCCTTGAAGAGGAAAGGGTGATGCAGCAAAGTAGCGTAAGTATTTCCCTCAGTTTTTGAGAACCAAGGTATCAATCCAGTAGGAGGCTACGCGCGAGTCCCTCGCACCTACACAAAACAAATAAATCCTCGCAACCAACGCGATAAGGGGTTGTCAATCCCTACACGGTCACTTACGAGAGTGAGATCTGATAGATATGATAGGATAATATTCTTGGTATTTTTGTGATAAAGATGCAAGGTAAAATAAAATCAAAGTAAAAGGCAAAGGAAATAACTAAGTGATGGAAGATTAATATGATGAAGATAGACCCGAGGGCCATAGGTTTCACTAGTGGCTTCTCTCATGAGCATAAGTATTTTACGGTGGGTGAACAAATTACTATTGAGCAATTGACAGAATTGAGCATAGTTATGAGAATATCTAGGTATGATCATGTATATAGGCATCACGTCCAAGACAAGTAGACCGACTCCTGCCTGCATCTACTACTATTACTCCACTCATCGACCGCTATCCAGCATGCATCTAGAGTATTAAGTTCATAAAAACAGAGTAACGCCTTAAGCAAGATGACATGATGTAGAGGGATAAATTCATGCAATATGATAAAAAAAACATCTTGTTATCCTCGATGGCAACAATACTATACGTGCCTTGCTGCCCCTACCGTCACTAGGAAAGGACACCGCAAGATTGAACCCAAAGCTAAGCACTTCTCCCATTGCAAGAAAGATCAATCTAGTAGGCCAAACCAAACTGATAATTCGAAGAGACTTGCAAAGATAACCAATCATACATAAAACAATTCAGAGAAGATTCAAATATTGTTCATAGATAAACTTGATCATAAACCCACAATTCATCGGTCTCAACAAACACACCGCAAAAAGAAGATTACATCGAATAGATCTCCACGAGAGAGGGGGAGAACATTGTATTGAGATCCAAAAAGAGAGAAGAAGCCATCTAGCTAATAACTATGGACCCGAAGGTCTGAGGTAAACTACTCACACTTCATCGGAGGGGCTATGGTGTTGATGTAGAAGCCCTCCGTGATGGATGCCCCCTCCGGCGGAGCTCCAGAATAGGCCCCAAGATGGGATCTGGTGGGTACAGAAGGATTAGGTTTTTGGCTCCGTATCTGATCGTTTGGGGGTACGTAGGTATATATAGGAGGAAGAAGTACGTCGGTGGAGCAACAGGGGGCCCACGAGGGTGGAGGGCGCGCCCTGGGGGGTGGGGTAGGCGCGCCCCCTACCTCGTGGCCTCCTGGAAGCTTCTCTTACATAGGGTCCAAGTCTCCTGGATCATGTTCGTTCCGAAAATCACGTTCCCGAAGGTTTCATTCCGTTTGGACTCCGTTTGATATTCTTTTTCTGCGAAACTCTGAAATAGGCAAAGAAACAACAATTCTGGGCTGGGCCTCCGGTTAATAGGTTAGTCCCAAAAATAATATAAAAGTGAATAATAATGTCCAAAACAGAAGATAATATAGCATGGAGCAATCAAGAATTATAGATACGTTGGAGACGTATCAAGCATCCCCAAGCTTAATTCCTGCTCGTCCTCGAGTAGGTAAATGATAAAAATAGAATTTTTGATGCGGAGTGCTACTTGGCATTATTTCAATGTAATTCTTCTTAATTGTGGTATGAATATTCAGATCCGAAAGATTCAAGATAAAAGTTCATATTGACATAAAAATAATAATACTTCAAGCATACTAACTAAGCAATTATGTCCTCTCAAAATAACATGGCCAAAGAAAGTTCATCCCTACAAAATCATATAGTTTAGTCATGCTCCATTTTCGTCACACAAGAATGCTCTCATCATGCACAACCCCGATGACAAGCCAAGCAATTGTTTCATACTTTAGTAATCTCAAACTTATAAACCCTCACGCAATACATGAGCGCGAGCCATGGACATAGCACTATGGGTGGAATTGAATATGATGATGGGGGTTATGTGGAGAAGACAGAAAAGGAGAAAGTCTCACATCAACGAGGCTAATCAATGAGCTATGGAGATGCCCATCGATTGATGTTAATGCAAGGAGTAGGGATTGCCATGCAACGGATGCACTAGAGCTATAAATGTATGAAAGCTCAACAAAAGAAACTAAGTGGGTGTGCATCCAACTTGCTTGCTCACGAAGACCTAGGGCACTTGAGGAGGCCCATTGTTGGAATATACAAGCCAAGTTCTATACTGAAAAATTCCCACTAGTATATGAAAATGACAAAACAAGAGACTCTCTATCATGAAGATTATGGTGCTACTTTGAAGCACAAGTGTGGTAAAAGGATAGTAACATTGTCCCTTCTCTCTTTTTCTCTCATTTTTTTGGGCCTTCTCTTTTTATGGCCTTTCTCTCTCTTTTTTATTATTTATTCCTCACTTGGGACAATGCTCTAGAAAATGATGATCATCACACTTCTATTTATTTACAACTCAATGATTACAACTCGATACTAGAACAAAGTATGACTCTATATGAATGCCTCCGGCAGTGTACCGGGATATGCAATGAACCAAGAGTGACATGTATGAAAGAATTATGAACGGTGGCTTTGCCACAAATACTATGTCAACTACATGATCATGCTAAGCAATATGACAATGATGAATGTGTCATGATAAATGGAATGGTGGAAAGTTGCATGGCAATATATCTCGGAATGGCTATGGAAATGGCATAATAGGTAGGTATGGTGGCTGTTTTGAGGAAGATATAAGGAGGTTTATGTGTGAAAGAGCGTATCATATCACGGGGTTTGGATGTACCGGTGAAGTTTGCACCAACTCTCAATGTGAGAAAGGGCAATGCACGGTACCGAAGAGGTTAGCAATGATGGAAGGGTGAGAGTGCGTATAATCCATGGACTCAACATTAGTCATAAAGAACTCACATACTTATTGCAAAAAATCTACAAGTCATCAAAAACCAAGCACTACGCGCATGCTCCTAGGGGGATAGATTGGTAGGAAAAGACCATCGCTCGTCCCCGACCGCCACTCATAAGGAGGACAATCAAAGAACACCTCGTGTTTCAAATTTGTTACATAACGTTTACCATACGTGCATGCTACGGGACTTTCAAACTTCAACACAAGTATTTCTCAAATTCACAACTACTCAACTAGCACGACTTTGATATTATTGCCTCCATATCTCAAAACAATCATCAAGCATCAAACTTCTCTTAGTATTCAACACACTCATAAGAAAGTTTTTACTATCTTGAATACCTAGCATATTAGGATTATTTAAGCAAATTACCATGCTATTTAAGACTCTCAAAATAATCTAAGTGAAGAATGAGAGATCAATAGTTTCTATAAAGCAAATCCACCACCATGCTCTAAAAGATATAAGTGAAGTACTAGAGCAAAACTATATAACTCAAAAGATATAAGTGAAGCACATAGAGTATTCTAATAATTTTCGAATCATGTGTGTCTCTCTCAAAAGGTGTGTACAGCAAGGATGATTGTGGCAAACTAACCAGCAAAGACTCAAATCATACAAGACGCTCCAAGCAAAACACATATCATGTGGTGAATAAAAATATAGCTCCAAGTAAAGTTACCGATGGAAGTAGATGAAAGAGGGGATGCCTTCCGGGGCATCCCCAAGCTTTGGCTTTTTGGTGTCCTTAGATTATCTTGGGGGTGCCATGGGAATCCCCAAGCTTAGGCTCTTTCCACTCCTTGTTCCATAATCCATCAAATCTTTCACCCAAAACTTGAAAACTTCACAACACAAAACTTAGCAGAAAATCTCGTGAGCTCCGTTAGCGAAAGAAAACAAAAGACCTCTTCAAGGTACTGTAATGAACTCATTATTTATTTATATTGGCGTTAAACCTACTGTATTCCAACTTATCTATGGTTTATAAACTATTTTACTAGCCATAGATTCATCAAAATAAGCAAACAACACACGAAAAACAGAATCTGTCAAAAACAGGACAGTCTGCAGTAATCTGTAACTAACGCAAACTTCTGGAACTCCAAAAAATCAGCCAAAATAGGAAGACCTAGGAAATTTGTTTATTGATCAGCAGCAATTGTAATCAGTATTTTATCACGTTCTGGTGAGTTTTAACAATTGTTTTCGTGAACAGAAAGTTTCTGGAATTTACAGCAAGATCAAATAACTATCATCCAAGAAGATCCTATAGGTTTAACTTGGCACAAACACTAATTAAAACATAAAAACACATCTAACCAGAGGCTAGATCAAATATTTATTCCTAAACAGAAGAAAAAAGCAAAAAACTAAAAATAAAATTGGGTTGCCTCCCAACAAGCGCTATCGTTTAACGCCCCTAGCTAGGCATAAAAGCAAGGATAGATCTAGGTATTGCCATAATAATGGTACGGCAAGTCATGAAATCTTTTCTCATATTCTCTACGTTCAGCAGCAAGTTTTCTTTGAGGCAAGCAAAAATAATCAAAAGGGCTAAATTTAATGGGACAAAAGTCCCCAAGATCAATCTCGGGAGGTATGGGTTCCTCCCGTGGCCCTTTGTATTGCACAACCAATTCATCATTACAAGCATTCTTTTGGCAAAAAGTCACAAGCCTTCGTTCAAGAGAAAAACCTAATCCATTCTTTTGAATAGCAAAATCTTCATTAAGCTTGGAAATTTAATCAACTAGAACATCGGAAGGAACCTTTTTCCTAAGATTTTCATTATAAGCAACGTGATCCAAAGATTGTAAACGCATCATGTCTTCTTGATTAAAAAGGATAGCTTCTATGGGAGGATGACTAGCATCTACCCTATAATGCGCAAAGATTTCTCTAGCCTCTTTCATTATGAATCTAAACTCATGAGCCAAAAAGATAGTGGCAGCACGCTTAACAGAAGAATGCTCAATATTAGAAAATTCTAGGAAAATTCTTTGTATGCAAGGATGCATATGAAGAAATTGCCTTTCAAGTTCAACTATAAGCAAAGATATTGCATCCGCAAGGCTACTGGTTTTATGAAGAATAGAGACACCCATAATGGGCAAAGCTCCGGCACAAGTAAAGAAATCTTGAATAACTCCTTTCCCAATGATATTGCCACTACCGACTCGAAACTTTTTAGTGTGCAAGATAGTAGGTTCCTCAAGAGGATCATCGAAAGCATCAAAGTTCCCCAAGTTATTATTATTGCCTTCATTGGTGATAACCTCCCCAGATTCAGACATGGCGAAAGAAAGACGAGCGAAAAGAGGCAAACAGAAAAAGAGAGGGCAAATAAAACGGCAAGGGTGAAGTGGGGGAGAGGAAAACGAGAGGCAAATGGCAAATAATGTAATGCGGGAGATAAGGGTTTGTGATGGGTACTTGGTATGTTGACTTTTGCGTAGACCTCCCCGGCAATGGCGCCATAAATCCTTCTTGCTACCTCTTGAGCACTGCGTTGGTTTTCCCTTTAAGAGGAAAGGGTGATGCAACAAAGTAGCGTAAGTATTTCCCTCAGTTTTTGAGAACCAAGGTATCAATCCAGTAGGAGGCTACGCGGAGTCCCTCGCACCTACACAAAACAAATAAATCCTCGCAACCAACTCGATAAGGGGTTGTCAATCCCTACACGGTCACTTACGAGAGTGAGATCTGATAGATATGATAGGATAATATTTTTGGTATTTCTGTGATAAAGATGCAAGGTAAAATAAAAGCAAAGTAAAAGGCAAAGGAAATAACTAAGTGATGGAAGATTAATATGATGAAGATAGACCCGGGGGCCATAGGTTTCACTAGTGGCTTCTCTCATGAGCATAAGTATTTTACGGTGGGTGAACAAATTACTATTGAGCAATTGACAGAATTGAGCATAGTTATGAGAATATCTAGGTATGATCATGTATATAGGCATCACGTCCAAGACAAGTAGACCGACTCCTGCCTGCATCTACTACTATTACTCCACTCATCGACCGCTATCCAGCATGCATCTAGAGTATTAAGTTCATAAAAACAGAGTAACGCCTTAAGCAAGATGACATGATGTAGAGGGATAAATTCATGCAATATGACAAAAAAACCAATCTTGTTATCCTCGATGGCAACAATACTATACGTGCCTTGCTGCCCCTACTGTCACTGGGAAAGGACACCGCAAGATTGAACCCAAAGCTAAGCACTTCTCCCATTGCAAGAAAGATCAATCTAGTAGGCCAAACCAAACTGATAATTCGAAGAGACTTGCAAAGATAACCAATCATACATAAAAGAATTCAGAGAAGATTCAAATATTGTTCATAGATAAACTTGATCATAAACCCACAATTCATCGATCTCAACAAACACACCGCAAAAAGAAGATTACATCGAATAGATCTCCATGACAGAGGGGGAGAACATTGTATTGAGATCCAAAAAGAGAGAAGAAGTCATCTAGCTAATAACTATGGACCCAAAGGTCTGAGGTAAACTACTCACACTTCATCGGAGGGGCTATGGTGTTGATGTAGAAGCCCTCCGTGATGGATGCCCCCTTCGGCGGAGCTCCGGAATAGGCCCCAAGATGGGATCTCGTGGGTACAGAACGTTGTGGTGGCGGAATTAGGTTTTTGGCTCCGTATCTGATTGTTTGGGGGTACGTAGGTATATATAGGAGGAAGAAGTACGTCGGTGGAGCAACAGGGGGCCCACGAGGGTGGAGGGCGCGCCCTGGGGGGGGGGGGGGTAGGCGCGCCCCCTACCTCGTGGCCTCCTGGAAGCTTCTCTTACGTAGGGTCCAAGTCTCCTGGATCATGTTCGTTCCGAAAATCACGTTCCCGAAGGTTTCATTCCGTTTGGACTCCGTTTGATATTCTTTTTCTGCGAAACTCTGAATAGGCAAAAAACAGCAATTCTGGGCTGGGCCTCCGGTTAATAGGTTAGTCCCAAAAATAATATAAAAGTGAATAATAAAGCCCAATAATGTCCAAAACAGAAGATAATATAGCATGGAGCAATCAAAAATTATAGATACGTTGGAGACGTATCACCTATGATTGTGGAACATGCAGGGTTTGTCATTAGTTGGTCAACTGATAGTCCGGTGGCTCAAGGTGACAACGAATGATTAGATAACCATTCGATGTATTGTGCATGATAAAGTATTATGGAGGACACAAACCATCTGAACATTTTGTGCAGTTCCACTAAAATCAAGCTGAGCATCCCTGTGGATTTCATATTTATATGCTGCAAGAAAACAAAGACACATCAGCACACACATGAATATTGGCCCCAGTGTCAACCACCAATCGGTGGACTAACAAACTGAAAGTACGGTAAACAGATTACCATACCCAGATGCCCCATCATTGTTGCTTAGAATGACATTGACAGACTTGGAGTCTTCTCATGGCTTCTTGTACTTGTTTGGGCACTTTTTGCCCAGTGCACTCCATGTGTTGTAGAGTTGCCTATGCTCTCTGCAGACTAGTCATGTCACCAGCGTCTTCTAATACTCTGTAAAGCTTCTCGATCATTCCTTGTGTAATGTAGCGCAAACAGTGACTGCTTCTTTCTGCAAAGTGGTAAGACCAACTAGACCCACTAATGCCGCAGTTTGCCATAGACACATTGGCTCCTTTTGTGCAGTTCAACTAAAATTAAATTCGGAATGAAACCGAGCTTTAATTTTTGATATCCCTGTAAGCAACAATAGGTATAAGGGAAACAATTACTGAGAAATAACGGTCGATGACTTGTACTCACAGAAGAAAAACATCTACTAATCTACCTTATCTTAATGGAAAAAAGCAGGAGAGTAGCAATTCTCAATCAGTGTGATTCATTCATATTAACTGAGACATTATCTTAACAATGCCTTGTTTCAACATGTATAAAGAACGACAAAGCAAAAAAGTATCATTCATAAAACAATGCGACTGATTCATTTTAACAGAGAAATTATCTTAACAATACCTTGGTTAAACATGTAGAAAGAACTACAAAGCAGGATAGTACCATTTGTAAAACACTGTTAACTAATATATAACAACAGATACATTATCTGAACAATGCATTTCTTAAACATGTACTCCGGCAGATCCCTAACAGAAATGGTACTCCCCCCGATCCATAACAAGTGTTGGAGTTTTGAACTAAGATTCAGTAGTTAATTCCGAGGAAAGTCGGTACTGACCTTTCAAGACCAAGATTTGAAACAACTCCTGAGGAAGAGCTAAAAGAGATCTCAACACATATATGGAAATCCGGTCTCATTTTGTGCAGTTCCACCAAAATTAAGCAAAGCAAAATGTCGCAATAGCAACAAGTTGAATAGATATCCCTGTTTTAACAGAGGCAAAAAAGGAATCAATTACTGGCCAATAAAGGAGGATGAATCATGCGGCCACACAAATGGTAATCCCGCCAATCCCTGACAAGTGTTGCAGTTTTGAACTAAGATTCAGTAGTTAATTCTGAGAGTGGCATTGCTTAATTTTACCAGCGGCATTAGATTAACAAAAAGCGTAAACAGTTCGAGGGGAGAGTGGGCGCAACAACATTATGTGCTTCCATCTACTTATAAAGGGGGTGATGCAGAGTTTTGTTGTAACAAAGAAACAAGCATCATGTCTGGGTTGGAACAATTTTTGCCCACTTAGTGGTAAAAGACAGCAGTTCAATAGCTTCAATTCAACATTTATCCAAAACAGTACCAATACAAGTAGCACAACATCTCAAAGCACACTGCACAATCATATGGATGAAGGCCTGTACTAACCTTTCATGAGACAGACAAGATAAAATACGAATCTACCAACACGAATAGGAAATCCAATCTCGTTTTGTGCAGTTGCACTGAAATCAAGCAAAGTCGCCGGTGGGACATTTAAGTTTGCTATAGCAACAAGTTGAATAGATATCCCTGTTTTAACAGAGGCAAAAAAGGAAACAATTACTGGCCAATAAAGGAGGATGAAACATGTAGCCACAAAAAGAAGCATCTACCTTATCTTGATGGAAAACAAAGTATAGGACAGTAGCATTTCTAAAACAGTTGCATTGATTCATATTAACAGAGAAATTCTCTTAAAACAGTTCAGTAGTTAATTCTGAGAGTGGCATTGCTTAATTTTACCAGCGGCATTAGATTAAGAAAAAGCATAAACAGTTCTAGGGGAGAGTGGGCGCAACAACACCATGTGCTTCCATCTACTTATAAAGTGGGTGATGCAGAGTTTGTTGTAACAAAGCAACAAGCATCATGTCTGGGTTGGTACCATTTTTGTTCACTACTTAATTGGAAAAGAGAGCAATACAATAGCTTCAATTCAACATTTATTTAAAACAATACCAATACAAGTAGCACAACATCTCAAAACACACTGCACGATCATGTGGATGAAGGCAAGTACCAACCTGTCATGACGCACACAAGATCACGTACGAATCAGCCAACACGAATAGGAAATCCAATCTCATTTTGTGCAGTTGCACTGAAATCAAGCAAAGTCGCCGGTGTGACGTTTAAGTTTGCTATAGCAACAAGTTGAATAGATATCCCTGTTTTAACAGAGGCAAAAAAGGAAACAATTACTAGCCAAGAAAGGAGGATGAAACAAACGGCGACAAAAAGAAGCATATAACTTATCTTGATGGAAAACAAAGTAGGACAGTAGCACTTCTAAAACGGTTGCATTGATTCATATTAATAGAGACATTCTCTTAAAACAACATTCGTTAAGAATGTAATTTACTTTTAACAGTGGCATTGCTTCAATTTTCCAGCAGCATTCTTAGATTAACAACAGCAAAATAGTTGTATGGGACATGGGACATGCCGACACCATGTGCGTCCACACGTATAAATGGGTGATGCAAAGTATGTAGCCAAGCAGCATATCTGCGTTGGTCCCATATTTGTTCTCTTTGAACCTTTTTCCAATGCGAGGGCAGCAAATCTAGTCCTGCACAAACTACCCGACCCCCCAGTTTCTTTCCCTTTTCAACAAAGAGATCGGTTCCTTACAGATGTGTGTAATGGGTTACCCCCTTTTTCCCTTTTCGAGCAACAAAGCGACTGGATAGCCAGTCTATACTACTTTCCCTCCCTCATTTCCTCATTGAACCACGTCCTAGATTCATGCTCCACCCCACTGCACCCTTCTTTCCTCTTTGAACCAAGACCTGGATTCGACTACAGAATCGAAAAAGATCCGCATGCAGCTAGAGCAATGACGGTTTCATAGAAACTTATACCTTAGGGTCGTGGGGATGTGGCAAGGCGTGCGGCTGGAGGCCGGATCTGCCCACACTATGTAGGACAGCGAGGAAGAAGGGGTCGGTGGCCCTCCCGCACAGGCGCTGGGTGAAAGAGAATAGCACAGCCGGCAGTGGATTGCCTCCCTCGCCGAAGGCGATAGAGTGAACGCTGCACCTCCTCCCCTTCCCGGTGCGACGGGATCCGGACACCTCCTTCACCAGCTGTGAGGAGGGAGAGAGAGACAGAGGCCAATGCAGTCTTGTTTAGATCTGGTGAAGAGGGCGAGGGACTGTGAATATAGCAGACCCTAGCAAAGGAACGCTGAGCCTCCAGCGTGTATATATATGTAGTGTGGCGAGAGTGTGGAGAGTGCAAATCCTAGCGAACAAGCGCTGAGGCTCCAGCTTATATAGTGTACTACATATATACTGTATTACAGACTGAGCTCTGGTGCCTTAACTGCACCTGCCTTTGGCTGTATGATAGGTGGGCCAGCCACATTTTGGGCCCACCTGTCATACACCCAAAGGCAGGTGCATTAAGTCAATGAAGTTGCGTCCATATAGTACTCGTGTATACTACTAATATATAGTGAAGTGGTTTTCTTATTCTCTCCATAACAATCGTTTTAAATTGTGTAAGTACGAAGCGAAACTCTTTATTTAACGTACCAGTGAAGAAAACTACTACTTCCGATGAACTAACGATCCACGCGTCCTGGTCGCACTTCCTGTCCTTCACATGCGGTACACTACCCTCCCTTAAGTGAACAACCACACATGCGCCAAATTATCGGAAATGTGTGAGAGTGTGTACAAATAAAGAATTTTAATTTCAATTATCGGAAAGGTTTGAGAGTATGTACAGTTTTCCCTCTCTCAATAATTATGGTTTGTTGTGTTCGGCCTAAACTTGGTCAAACTTTACAAAGTTTGACTTCAGTCAAATCTAATATGCGGAGTAAATAAAAATGGAGGGCTACTATGTCCATCCGGGTTTTTAGTCCACACCATTTTTTAATCAAAGTTAATAGCTGGACAAATAAAATTACAGGGGAGCTGAAGACAAAGTTGTGAGAAGGCTTAGAAATCAATACAAAACTTATGCTCTTAGTACCAACGCCGATCATTCTTCGAGGAAACATTTGGTTCATAGCCAATTGCATGATAAAATTGCACCAACGTGAAAGACGACTGCGTCTCCAACGCAACCAAGCAAAGAGCACTGATGGAAGACAACTTGTTTTTCGTCGAAAATCGATCAGCTTCACCAGCCGACGCAACCATGAGGCGCAACCATGAGCATCGATAGGTCATCGTGGTGATGCATCATCCATTTGGCATCAAGTTTTGGTGAGGCACCTATGAAGTTCGACAAATCTTCACCGTGGTCTGTTTCTTCTCATTAATCAAGCTCGAGGAAGGAAGAACCACGTGGCAGAGGATAGTGAGGTGGAACAACAATGGCCATCCAATTTTGTGCAGTTCCACTAAAATTGAGGAAGACATGCCAGGGTATGGAGATACGCATCGCTGTTTGCAAAAATATAAAAAGGTATATAGTGTTGTTACTTTGTTTTAGCAGTGGTACAACATTAACAACGACATCTGAATTGTCAATAAGAATTAATGAAAAGTACACCAACAAACAGAAGCATCATGATTATCTTGATGGGAACTAAACCAGGATCCCCGAGAGAAATACCAGTGATAGTATTAGATTAGCAGCAGCAATAGTAGCATATGGACAATGACCACACAACCACCATGTACTTTTTGTCGAAACAACATGTATACCTCCACCGAGCCATAAATCAGGACAAATTTTTGAGTGACATTTCCTCTATAATAGTAGGTGATGTTGGACCAGCTGACGAACCCTAGCTACTATACATGGGGAGCTGGGGAGTAGTCGCATAAAAGAAAACCCGCATGCAGCGACCTAGGGAGCTGGACCAGTACAAGAAGTTATACCTCACGTGGGCAGATGTCGCTTAGGCGGGCGGGCGGGATCTGACCACACGACGGCAGCGAACAAGGGCGCGGAGGACCTTCATCTGTGCCAGCACCGGCTCTGAGAGGACGGTGCGCATCGGCTTCCTCCATCGTCGACGGCGACAACGTCAACGCTGCACCTCCTCACCTCCCGCAGCGGACGGGATTCGGCCGGATCTGTGACCACCGGTGAGGAGAGAGATAGATTGGACACTGTCATCTTGTTTTGATATGGAGAGGGTGAGAGAGCGAGACGCGAGAAACCCTATCAAATAAGAGGCTATATATACAATGGAGTAAAAAAATATCCCCATGGCAGTGGTTTTAAATAGAATACGCGCGTTCCCGGAAAAAAGAAACAAAAACTGACCAAGAAAGAAAACTCGATCAAAAACAGGCCCCCGCTTCCAGGTCGCGAGAGTCATCGCGCACACACACATAGACATAGACATGCATATCCCTGTTTACGTAAAATTCCATCCCCATCTCCATCTCCAATCATATTTGTCCAACTGGCACATTATTTACATTGTTAATTATATACGCAGCAATATTAACATACAACACCTCTTGTTTGCGGGCGTCCGGACCGCTGCCACGCCAGCTCCGGACCAACCCGAACCCTCTTCATCACCCGCACGTGCTTCCCGCCCGAAACGGTCAGTGCCGCATTCATGCCCGGCCAGAGCAGACGCGACCTCTCACTGGCGCCGGCCGAGAGTGCGTCGCCCGCGCCGCTTCCCGGTGCATGCGACTGCTCCGCGTTCAAAGGTCGCAATAGCCGGCCACAACATGCATGTAAAAAGTTCTTGGGAGTCCATGCTACAACTAGTTGTCCTCCCCCAACTCGTCAATCTCTTCCAGTAGTGCTAGTACTCCATGGCGTGATCCATCGACAAGCAGGTGGGAAAGTTATCGTATACTCCGTTTGTAGTGAGTGGCATGCCAAGCGACCGTGTGGGGTGGAGCCGTGGAGGAGGGTGAGACACGAACGCGACAGACGTGATTTAAACGTTGGTTTTGCTCGATGGCGCGATCCAACGAAACGAAACGTTGGTTTCTCTCCGTTTCCATATTTTCTCCGGAAAAACGGAAACTTTCCACTCCATTTTCATTCCTACTCCATGGTTGCCCTGTTACAACATTCCATCAAATACAAAGGAATGCTAACACGCATGCTGATGCATCTCAATGATTCATAGATCATAACCAAATTTTACTTCACAACTAAAGACAAAAGTTGTGAGAGCGTGTCCAAAAGAAAAACTACTAATGGGGTCACTATGACTTAAACCCTAAACCCCAAACAGGATTTAATTTCCTGGCTAGGTAGAACATGTCGAAGGAAAGACGACTGGCACCCTCGGATCATACGATTCTTTTGTGAAGTTCCACTAAAATCGAGCTGAGCATCCCTGATGGGAAAGATATTGAAGAAGTGTGATTAGAATAATAGTACTGGCACTAGTTCATGAGACATAAACTCATCACAAATAGAAGCCACTAGAAGTAGAGAAAGATTGACATGGAGATGGAGCTACGTGGGGAGCTGCGGCAGTGGAGCAAGCCGGCTCCAAAAGGAAGATGTACTACTACCTGGGACGTCGGGCTATAGCTAGAAGGGAGGTTGGGACGCGGCATCAGCTCATACCGCAGGGACCCCCGATTGGGACGCACCAACTGTGGGTTTTCTCCCTCGCCGATGTCGACCGCGTCTACGCAGAACATTGTTCCCTTCCCCCAGCGGCGGGATCAGGCCGGATATGTGACCAGCGGTGTGGCCACCGTCGTTCTATGCTTGTGAAGAGAGCAACCCAAGCAAGCAGGCTTGTAGCTTAGGCTCCTGCTAGTGTATATATAGTGGTTTTCTTTTTCTCTCCATATCAACCATTTTATACTGTGTACATGTCATTGAAGAGTGAAATGATGGTTGCTTCTTCCGACTAACTTACTGTGTGATTTGACTGCTCCTTAGTGGCCCCTACACGTACTCCCCCTACGTGTATGACCGTTCCTAAGTCTCACTAGTACTTATCTCTATTTTCTTGCATGACACGTAGACGGCATGCACATAGAGGGATTTTACTACACGTTGTTACGTAGTACTGTACTACTAGTACCTACTCCCTCCTTCAGGTTCATTACTGGTACTCCCTCCGTCCTAGCTTATTGGTCCCCTTTGTACTCAATTCATGGGCTCGTTTTCCTCAAGAAATTGTCTTTACCAACGTATTAATATCGGGAATGCATGCGTGAACAACGAATGATTAAACCTTGCATGCAACGTTTTGACAAAGCATCGACTTATGAACATGTGAATGTGAGGGACTACAACCTCGTGCATGCATGCAACAGTCACACGTACACATGGACGCAAAAACGCGCGCAACGCCCTAATGCATGCATGTCCGAGCACATGACGGAACAGACACGGTCACGCTCAAGTGCTCAACCTACACGTGCATGCACACACATACTCAGCCAAGGTGAGCTAGTGACCGTATAAACACCGGAAAATATATATACTGAGCGCAATGAGCGTATTATGAAGTCCACTGACCGTATTTTTACAAATATACAGTGACAGACAGTGTATTTATCTCGTTTTGAAATTAAGCCATATTAACCATAATGGAGGCGGTATGGACTAGCATTAATTTGCTGTGTCCCGTCAACTTGCTGAACAAGGAGAAGCTTGCAGGACGGGAGAAGCTTGCGCGCGGTAACTCGCAGGACAAGGAGAAACTTTTGACTAATGCAAGCTCTCCCTTGCTCAGGCGATAGACGTGCAACAGTTAATTCGGTGTCAGATTGCCAGAAGCATACACTATACTAGTACTATTATTGTTTGACTTCCCGAAGAGGCGAACAGCCAAGCGCAAAGTTTACTATAGAGGTATGTACTATACTACAAGGAACCAGATGGAGGAGCGTCTGCACTCTTATTATATTTTAAAAATGTGATAAAGCAATCTTCAACACATTTGGTTCTCTTCGAGGGTTCTCGCATGTGATAATGGAAGTTGATTGCATGGAACACTCGCCACAATTCTCGCTTAATTCTGGCTCATATCCTGTTACAAATAGGAGCGCTCGGTAATATTTCCTCTTTTTTTGTTATTCAGCATGTAAACAGGTCAGCAAACCTTGCGGCGCATCTTTGTGCGAACCGTGCTTGCTGCACTTTGAATGTGGCCGAGAGCTGGCTTGATGAAACACCTCACTTCCTTCTTCTTTTTTTGCGGGGTTGAAAGATCATGGATGTCGCCTAGAGGGGGTGAATAGGCGCTTTAAAATAATTACGGTTTAGGCTTGAACAAATGCGGAATAAACCTAGCGGTTAATTTGACAAGCACAAAACCGACAACAACTAGGCTCACCTATGTGCACCAACAACTTATGCTAAGCAAGATAAACAACTAAGTGATAGCAAGATATATGACAAGAAACAATATGGCTATCACAAAGTAAAGTGCATAAGTAAAGGGTTCGGGTAAGAGATAACCGAGGCACGCGGAGACGACGATGTATCCCGAAGTTCACACCCTTGCGGATGCTAATCTCCGTTTGGAGCGGTGTGGAGGCACAATGCTCCCCAAGAAGCCACTAGGGCCACCGTAATCTCCTCACGCCCTCGCACAATGCAAGATGCCGTGATTCCACTAAGGGACCCTTGAGGGCGGTCACCGAACCCGTACAAATGGCAACCCTTGGGGGCGGTCACCGAACCCGTACACTTTGGCAACCCTTGGGGGCGGTCACCGGTACCCGTCAAATTGCTCGGGGCGATCTCCACAACCTAATTGGAGACCCCGACGCTTGCCCGGAGCTTTACACCACAATGATTGAGCTCCGAACACCACCAACCGTCTAGGGCGCCCAAGCACCCAAGAGGAACAAGCTCAAGGGCACCAAGCACCCAAGAGTAATAAGCTTCTCAACTTTTAACTTCCACGTATCACCGTGGAGAACTCAAACCGATGCACCAAATGCAATGGCAAGGGCACACGGAGTGCCCAAGTCCTTCTCTCTCAAATCCCACCGAAGCAACTAATGCTAGGGAGGAAAAAAAGAGGAAGAACAAGAAGGAGAACACCAAGAACTCCAAGATCTATATCCAAGGGGTTCCCCTCACATAGAGGAGAAAGTGATTGGTGGAAATGTGGATCTAGATCTCCTCTCTCTTTTCCCTCAAAAACTAGCAAGAATCCATGGAGGGATTGAGAGTTAGCAAGCTCGAAGAAGGTCAACAATGGGGGAAGAACACGAGCTCAAAGGATAAGGTTCATTGGGGAAGAAGACCCCCTTTTATAGGAGGGGGGAAATCCAACCGTTATGTGCTCAGCCCGCACACGAGCGGTACTACCGCTCCACGAGCGGTACTACCGCTCGGGCGGAAGAAGCAAGGAAATGGATCAACAAAACATGAACCTTGGGGCGGTAGTACCGCTTATAAGCGGTACTACCGCTCACCCCAGGGGTACTACCGCTCGACCGGAGCGGTACTACCGCTTATAGGCGGAACTACCATGCCTTACTGCCGTGCAACTACCGCTGAACCCGACACGAAAAGAGCAGACCCAAAATCGAGGCGGTAGTAGAGCGGTACTACCGCTTGACGCTACAAGCGGTACTACCACTGCCACCGCGGTACTACCGCTTGACGCTACAAGCGGTACTACCGCTGCCACCGCGGTACTACCGCTTGACGCTACAAGCGGTACTACCGCTGCCACCACGGTACTACCGTAGGGAGAAAAACAGAACTGCCAGAACTTCTTCATATGAGCTCCGAATTGAGCAAACTCAAGCTTGTTGGATAGAGGAAGACGAGTAGCATCAAATCAATGACTGGTTATAGTAAGAAGAGGCAGGGGAGGTATGCCAACAAATAGAGGAGAGAAACCTCTCAACCGAGAAGAACCGGCATAACCTCAACATCGAAAACATCATAGAAGATGTGAGTGAACTCCGTTTTCGATGAACTCGAGCTTGTCATCAAGATGACCATAAGCTCCAAAACTCACAAAGAGAAGAACCAAACAAGAACCAATAAAGATGATGCAAGGATGCAATGGTTTGAGCTCTCTATGAACGATACGATCAAGCTACTCATCGAGAGCCCCCCTTGATAGTACGGCAATCGATCCTATAACCCGGTCTCCCAACTACCATCATGAGACCAGTAAAATAGAAAACCTATCAAGAGCAAACCTTTGCCTTGCACATGGTCCACTTGAGCTAGATGATGACGATCTTGACTCCCTAAAGATGGACAATCTTTCTTGATTGCGTTGGCTCGATGAAGACTAGTTGATTGCTCCCCCATACTCCACTATGGGTGAGCCACCCTTCCGCACATCTTCACAAGTCCATTGTCACCACAATGGACGGCAGGCTTCAAGCATTTGATCCCTTCATGATGCTTCACTTGAACTTGCACACCGCAACCTAACCCCACAAAGAACTCTCACAAAGATCATGGGTTAGTACACAAAGCGTAATTGACAATGCATACCACACCATGGGATCGCTTGATCCCTCTCGGTACATCTTCTACGCTTTGTGAGTTGATTAGGTTGATTCACTCTTGACTTAGTCTTGATCAACCTTGAATCTTTTCAACTCTCTTCTTTTGGATGATGTCTTGAAGATATACATGAATGATCACACAATCTTCTTCTCCAAGACATGCTTGGAATAAGCTCAACTCTCACATGACCAATCTTTGGATAATTCCTTAATAACACCTTGATCACCACATAAACTCCTTGAAACCAACACATGAACTTCAAGAAATGCCTATGGACAAATCCTTCAAATATAACTCAAGGCAACCATTAGTCCATAGAGATTGTCATCAATTACCAAAACCAAACATGGGGGCACCGCATGTTCTTTCAGGGGTACCTCGCTTCCTAGTGACTAGTCTCTTGGCTGATCGTCCTAAGAATGCTTATATATGAATAAAGCTCTCTCATTTACCCGCAAAATAGATTAAGCCATATTAACCGGAAAGGAGGGAGTATGGACTAGCACTACTTTTTGGTGTGTCCCGTCAACTCGCAGAACGAGGAGAAGCTTGCAGGACAAGGTGAAGCTCGCATACGCCTTTTGACTAATGCAACCTACCCTCGCCCAGGCGGTGGACATGCATCAGTTCATTCGGTGTCAGATTGCCAGAGGCATACACTGTAGTACCCAACATGCGGAGTACCATCATTGTTCGACTTCACGAAGAGGCGAAGAGCCAAGCACAAGGTTTAGTAGTACTACTACTAGAACCGCATGCTGGAGCGTCTGTACTCTTATTTTACTTTAATCTCTGATAAAGTACACATTTATTCGGGAGAAGGGCGGAAAAACGGCAGCCCAATAGTATAGTATTAAAAAACATCGAACATGTAATGATGATATCGATCAACCATGCTCGAATATATCTTTGCCCTCGTGCGAGCCCGTCTGTGTGTTCTCGCTCCTCGTCTCTCTCAAGAACGGCGGGTAGGCCATTTTGCCATCAATTGAGATCATTTTGATCACACTCCGGTCCCACATGTCAGTGATATGCCAAGAGGAGGTGCGTTGACCGATTGGCCATACGCGTACTTGGTTTTGCACCTTCATACTACTCCTCCCTCCATCATAGTTTACAGGGCGTGCTTCATTGTGATGATTTCTCTCAATGCATTTCCACCACCAGAGAGACTTTAGACGCGTTTACTTTAATGTTCAATTAATTAGGGCATGGTAACCGCAATCAAGTCCATAATTTTCCCTCGATGTACTACGGAGTGGAGTAAGTGCATGCATGTGTGTACCCGAGGTGGAAGCACTGCATGCATGTGTGTACGCATTATTTCCTCTAGTAATAGACGTCGTGCTATAACTACCAATGCTATTTTTCAGGCCGATCGCTAGTCACCTTGGTCCCAGAGATTTTTTTTGAAGCGCGCTCTATAAACAGTGACGGATGGAGTAGTATGAGCGGATTCAAAGAAGAGCGTATTGATGGTTGCTTCTTTCGAGCAACTTATAGTGGGAAAGGTGGGGCTTATGATTTGACTGCTCATTACTCACTATTAATGCGGCGCAACGACCGGGCTGAGTCTCCTATGCGGTTGTGCACTACTCCCTCGGTTCTTAAATATACTCCAGAGTATTTGTCTTTCTAGAGATTTCAACGAGTGACTACATACGAAGCAAAATGAATGAATCTACACTCTAAAAAAGGCCCATTTGGAATTTGTAAAAAGACAAATATTTAGGAATGGAGGAGTATAATTTTGTGCATGGCACATGGACCCGGGTGCTGAAGAGGCTTCTGGCAATGCTATCAAGCTTCCAACATTTTGTTTACATAATTGATGTACTATACAAATAATTTTCCAGCGACATGAAATTGTACAATGCTCTGAGCTTTCAGCTTTTGTTTCGTTTGTCTTGCCATCGATGCTCTTTCGGAAACAATAAAAAACTAACTTCCTTGCTTATGCATCTCAATGATTAGTAGATCAGAGCTAATATTTACATCACAACTGAAGACAAAGTTGTGAGAAGGTGTTAAATTAAAATTGATCCATGCTTTCATTGGCAGCAACGTCCCCCCACCTCTGTCTAAATCAACAAGGCATGTTGGGAAAAAGTAGCTATCTGGTGCATACAACATTCCGATCATTTTGTGCAGTTCCACTAAAATAGAGCTGAGCGTCCCTGTTCCAAAGATATTAAGTGTGATTACGATAATAGAGGACTGCTGATGAAACAATAAACACACAAATAGAAGCCGGTCATCTTTGCAGTCTATCTTAAGACTAACTAGTTGGAGAAGATTAAGCAAATAGTTGGAGAAGATTAGGCTCGGAGTTGGATGAGGAGGATAGAGCAAAACCAATCTCCCTTTGTGCAGTCACACTGAAATGTAGAGACGTTGCCCGTGTGACATTTTAGTACAACTGCACAAAACACTCTTAAGAAAAAAGTGATTTGTGCAGTTCACCAAAAGGTCGCAATAGCAACGAGGTGAAATGGATAGCCCTGTTTGCAAAAAAGAGGTAGAAAGGAAACAATTACTGGCCAATAACAGTTGATGACACATACGACGACAAAAAAGAAGCATATTCCTTGTCCTAAGGGAAGATAACAACATGGTTGTGTTTGTCTAAAACGGTGTGAGGACGAGATTGCAATATGGAAAGTACGCCGGACGAGCTACGTTTTGGGCAAAGAACTATGGAAGATCCACATGCAAGATTATCCACATGCAGCGACGTGGGAAGACGGGCAGTGGAGCAAGGCCGGAGGGGATACTTGGGGGTCGTCGGGATGTAACTAGGTGAGCAGCGACGGGCGAGGTCTGCCCATATTGCGGCAGCGAGCAGGTGGCATAGGCCCTACCGCGCCGGAGCTTGGTCAGAGAGAATGGCGGATACCGCAGATCGGGACGTGCTGCCTCGGCGCCGTCGAACGGAGAAACGATGCACATCCTCCCTTTCCGCCGGCGGACGGGATGCGGCCGGATCAGTGACCAACGGTGGGAGAGAGAGAGGCCACCGCCACCTTGTGTGAGATACTCTGAAGAGAGACAAGCCCAGGCAGGCAGGCTCCATTGTATATAGTGGAGCGGACTACCTTTTTCTCCATAAAAATTGTTTTATATTCTGTGTACGTGCCATTGAGCGATTTAACTTTATTTAAAAATAACGCGCCAACGCATCAAGCCGAACTTTGTTTCATGCGCGCGTGGTACACGACCTCCGTAGGTAAACAACCGCTACACGCATTCAAATTAGCACGTGGGCTGCCATTTTCGTACAGAAATGAGCTCCACTGTGTACCCGCGCGGGTGTGGCTGGGCACGAAGCGTGAGTACGTGCACCTATTCTCTTCGTGTACGTACACCACCTACGTGGGGTTGTGTGAGAGAGACACAAATGTAGAGAGATAGAGTGTGTGGGTTCATGAGTGTTTTTTGGGGGGGGGGAGGGTCAATCAAAAAATGTAACATATGCAATGTGTGTGAAATAGAGTCATGGATATATCATATATATAGAGGGGCGATCCACGAGAAGAGAGTGGAGGTATCATCGGCTTGAGGTATCCATAGAATCGAAGAGAGGGATGATGTGTGTGTGTGCGCGCGCGATCGATAAAGAGTGCCATCAAATTTGTGTGTGCCCACGTCAAAGATATAGAGTGGCTGGCCTACTAGAACGTGAGAGGGGACAGGTGCAGTTTGTCTCTGTGGCATGGATACCTACCTACAGCGCTCGACTATCGGTGTGTGGTGGGGGGAGGCCTAATTAATTATAGAGGTACAATGGCTGGTATATGTGTGGAGGAGGAGAGAGGCCTACCTTATGTATTAAGGGAGATCGATCAGCATCCGTGCATATGTGTAGGAGAGGAATAAGGTTGGGAGAGAGACAGAGCTAGAGTCTTGGAGGGGGTGGTAGTGGAGTTGCTTCTAACAAATGGTGGGAGTCTGGGAGAGGCTTGCTAGACAAACGGAGGGCACGCCTGCAATATCAATAAGAGAGGGGATGGCTGCCCTATCTGTGCACGTGCGTGCGAGAGATGGGTCAAGAGGCATGCATGAATGATGAGGGGGGACGATATGACTGTGGTAAGCAGACATAACTACATAGGAAGATCAATCGTCCTTTGTCAGAGAAAGGAGAGACATAATTTGTGAGGTACGTCAATCGATGGGTGGGGGGAAAACAGTTAAAGTCGACCTAGGTATATGTAGGGAGATCGATCGGTATACATGCATGTATGTGTTAGAAGCAAATAAGGCCCGGGGCGAAGGATAGAGAGAGAGGGATGCATCTAGGAGGTGGTGTGAGAGGCATACTATATCAAGGGGGAAGGAGTGTGCGAGTACGAGAACGATGAAAAGAGTGGTGTGAGTGAGTCATGGACAGTGAGAAGAGAAGAGGGGAAGCTTGTGTTTGTGGTAGGCACACCTGGCTAGAGAGGCACATCGATCGATGTGTGCCGTAAAGAAGGAGATGGGGGGCCAACACACACCATGGGTGAACGACCTAAAGTGAAAAGACGAATTTGCGCGATGGAGCTAGAGAATGCTGAGGGAGGGTGAGAGGGATGCGGGCGTGTGCATGCACGAGAGAAAGTTAGCGCTAGCTACAAAGATAAGAGGATTGTGTGGGTGTAAAAGACGAATAGAGATCATGATTCATTATAAAAAGCGAATTCGGATATTTGAAGAATTTATCATAGTGTTTTAAACCGACGCATGCGTGAATATATATAACGGTGATACACATGGTGTGGTTATGAAAAACAGAGTTGTTGATGATGGTGTGCCTGCCATCCTGCAATATAGGCCGTCCGATTTATATCTGGCGGATAGGAAGGAAACTATGGCAATTTTGAAAAAAGATACCCACACCCCTCTCCATATTTGCAAATAAGGCATCCCTTGATCATGTTGATGTTCCGTGGAACGCATGGGCATCTTGCTAGTACTACATATAATATATAGAACATTGATTATAATTTGGGCTAATGTGTGGCTTTTGCAGCTCAGGGCTAAATACTTGTCATAATGTAGGGGGCGGGGCACTATACCTTGTGTGATAAACATGGTGTACGTATGGAACATGGTTTAGATTATGAATATATAGTTAGTACATCAAATGTACTATTATTTGGAATTAACATAAAGTGTATTCAAAAAAATTGAATTCGAGTTCATATAGTACACACATTTCATATCTATCTCTATAGTAATCATGTGGTGTGTTGTTAATGTAATACACGAATGATGGTTGAAGTTGGCAACAATCATGATTGTAGATTCTTATTGAAATAGAGAAACAAATTCAAATTCAGTTCAAATTGCAGCGGTAGTATAAACATTTGGAATGCACTAAAATGTTGGTATGAGTAGGTTACATGCATTATACAGCCAGCGAAAAATTTAATTGGACATAACATGGATTCATACTCTCTCTTTGTGTGGTGTGAATAGTTTTTGAATAGCTTTGAATAGCATTTGTATAGTAAAAACGGGACAAGACTCTCTCTTTGTGTGGTGTGAATAGTTTTTATTTTTTTCTTTTTTTCTTTGAGGGAAGTGCGAATTGATTTGGTACGTCCAAGTACAATATTACACGTTAGGCTTGTCCCTAAAATTCAACCCGCGCCTTGTTATATCCCGAAAATTCAGATATCGTGCTCGCAAAACTGGCGCCTTCACAACCCGCGCCTTGCTATCCCGAAATTACATCGCGCGTGAAAACTCCCTCCCGCTGCCAAATCCCGACACGCAAAATACCCCTTCTAACCCTGAGCCGAAAGGGCTGCTAGTTCAAATCGGTGGGGGTACTTTTGTAACACACCCTACATTTTGGACAAGCGCATCCCTAAGTCATGGTTCCCCCTCCCATCGCCTCCTTTTCGCCATTCGAAATCCCAGGCCGCCAAAACCTCTCCGCTCCAGCCACGAAACCCCACCCTCCTCCGTCCGCCACCTCACCGCTGCCCAGCCGGAGCCTCTTCCCCAATGACGTCGTCCATCGCAACAGGTCGACGTCTCTCATTCGCCTCCCCGGATGAGGATCCGTCGTCCATCCCGTCGTCCCGCCGGTTCAGCCGCCCCGTCCTCCACCTCCAAGGAGCTGCTTCGACGATCGCCTCATCTATCACGGCTGCTCCATCCCCACAGCGCCGCCTTAACCTACTGCACCAGAACCGCAGCATCCTCACCGACTCCTCGGACGAAGCCGAGGCCTACTCGGCGCCACCAAAGAGGTTGTACACTCATCGCATCGCACCTTATCCTTAACTTGACCTCCCGGCGCCGACGGTGCTCCATCCCACACCCCCATGGAGCGGCTACCTCGAAGCCGGCGCCGCGGGCGACATCTCCATGGCGGCTCTCCCCAGTGTGAGGCCTACTCGGCGCCACCAAAGAGGTTGTACACTCATCGCATCGCACCTTATCCTTAACTTGACCTCCCGGCGCCGACGGTGCTCCATCCCACACCCCCATGGAGCGGCTACCTCGAAGCCGGCACCGCGGGCGACATCTCCACGGCGGCTCTCCCCAGTGCGAGGCCCCTTCGGTGGCGGCGTCCATACCAGCCGGATCTGCTGCTGCTGCTCCGGCCGTCACTCGGTCGCTCGCACTGCTGCTGTTGCTCCGGCTCTCGCTCGCTCGCTCGCCCAGCTGTTGCTGCTCCGGCTCTCGCTCGCGTTGCTGCTGCTGCTCTCCCCCTTGCTCGTGCTGCTGCTCTGCTCCGATCTAGCTACACTTCAGTCGACTAAATCAACTTTTGGGTCAGTCGATTTTCAGGGGGTGGGGGGTCTCGCCGGAGTTAAGGAAGAACCACCCGTAGCGGGAAGGGGGGCTCGCCGGAGAGGTACCCCACTATCTATCTTAGGGTTCTGGGTGGGGTGCTGCTCGCTGGTGGTGGGGGCGCGGTGGTGGGGCGGTGGCGTGGGGATCGCCGGAGAAAAAGCTTGGCGCGAGGGGGGATGGGCGGCTAGAGGGCTGGCTGGGGCGGCGGTGGACCGGCGGTGGGGAGCTGTTTCGGGGTGGCGAGGCGGCGGCTGACCGGCGGTGGGGAGTTGTTTCAGGGCGGCGGCGGACCGGCGGTGGGGAGTTGTTTCGGGGCGGCGAGGCAGCGCGGGGTTCGGTCGGTGGTGGCTGGCGGCTCAGGGGGTGCAGGTTGAAGATGAACTGCAGGCCCTCCCTAAACTATCCCATGTGAAGTGCCTCTCTGCTACCATTGCGTTCAGTTTCGACAATAACATTTAGATTCCACAATAAATTTCAGTTTCGACAGTTAAGTTCAGAGTCAACAGTTTTTACCTCATCTGTTGTAGTCAGGTGGTTTTTGGTGATGTAAATTTTACATCTATCACTTTTTGGTAATGCATTTTACATCATCTATTGGAGATGCTATTAGAATCCCACTTGAGATTAACGATGTCTGTCTTGTGCTGCTTCAGCCTTGATGTCTTACGGCTCACCGGAGCTGCTCCAATGACGGAACGATCCATCACAACAGAGCAGTGCCCTGGACGCCGTCTACAGATTCCTCAGATCTTCCTCCACACCTCCGACAGACACCTCTGCCTCAACTTCTTCAGCAACCAACCCAATGATGTTGAGGTCGACACGGCTACGGCAAAGAGGTTGTACACTTGTCGCATCACTTATTACTCTACATTCATGTCGATCCATTAGGGCTATTGTGGTTCAACGGAAAAACATAGCAATAGGAAATTTTCCTATGGCACTCTACTATTCAATTATTCATGCATTTTGTTGAAAGGAATGGAGCAAAACATCCACCTGGACCTACTTTTCAAAATCCTATGCATGAAAACAAGACCAAGTGCATTAGTGGCAGAATAACATTCTAACTGTACACGCTTTCATATGGTTTCCCTTTATTTTGGCCATGTTTCTTTGCATTCCTCTGCTCCTCCAATTCCTGTGAACCAAACACCCAAGTTGATAGAAATCATGTCTTCACAAATGCTCTGTTTCCCATGTGCATTCCTATCCTATTCCGGTGATTTTCCTCATATCCCTGCGTTTTTAGAAAAATGCAAGCCAAATGAGCCCTTATAGAATTACTTCAGTTACAGGTAGGCGTCGAAGAAAACTTTGTGTGGTTTGTCCTGCTCCTGCCGCGACATCGTCCGCCTCACCTGAGCTGCTCCATCGACAGAAGCATCCACCAAACCAGACATCACGACTCCTGGCCGTCTTTCGCCGCCTCAGATCTCTTTCCCTGCCGCCGGCACCCACCGCAACGGCATCAGCATCATCGACTCAGCAGATGAACCTGAGGAGTACGCTGGTCCACAAGAGAGGCCGCACTCTTTTGTTTCCACTTATGTTATGCATTGCTTAATATTACCTGCTACTTTATTGTCCTGTTCACCTCTTAGACTCCAAGTCAGGTCCAAATTGATGTTCAAACTTGAGTTCTAAATTAGTTGTGGGGCACATATCGAGGCAGCAATGAATAGTATCTCTGTCTAATATCTGGTTCACCTAGGGTATGCCTATGTTGTTCATCTTGGGTGGGAAACAAATTGTAAAGCAATCATCATCTGTGTTTTATTAAATTAAAGTAATCATCAGCCTGCTATCATTATTTTTGGATCCATCCACTGGTTGTTACCATTCTCTAGATTTCTGCATGCTCTCCTTACATAATCTCACTATTTTTTTGTATGCATGTCAGATATTGTACACAGTCATGCTGAACATGTAGAGAAAAAGAGAAGAGTTTTGCGCGGAAATACAATGTCATGCAGACATCGCTCCATGGTGGGTTCAATGGCAAACCCTCCCCCCCTCTCCAGATTGTAATCCAGAGGAAGATATCTGTTCTGAGGCGGATTCAGATGCAGCTGACCACTCCTATTTACCCACTAAGGTGTTTGCTCTAACTTGGCATGATGATGTTAGTCATATCATGCATATGTTGCCTTGCAGTGCCTACTTTCGACATCATATATGTCATCTGCTTAGTTTAGACATGTTCTGTAATGCCACCCTTTTAGTTTCAATATCATATATGGGAATTATGCTCTCATGTCTTTTAGCCAGCCATAATATATGTGAAATGTGCAATGCCATCCTGTTTAACCAGGCATCATATATTTGAATGATATCTAGCCCATCCTTTTCTTTGTTAAATTCCCATTTGTCGACAATGTTTGTACATTAAACTAGTCTTCCTGTGAATCAGCCATTTAAGTGGGTGATGGAAAAATCTGGAGTGAAAACAAGGCCTTCAAAGCAGACAATGCTACCTATTGAAGCAGATCTCTTGCTGGGTCCCGATAGCTCCTCAGAGATGGATTCAGAGACAGATGACCGGTCCTATTCCCCCATCGAGGTGTATGCTTTAACTTGGCACGGTTCTAGTGCTCATATCATGCATATGGTGTCTTGCATTGCATAGTTTAGACATCATATACACAATATTCAACACCATGTTCTTAGTTCAGACATCATATATGCGAATGCCCTCCGCTTAGCATATAAATCACATATGTGAATTAAATCATGAGATCCTGGTTACTTAAATAACATGTATGTGAATTATGTCATGTGATCATGTTTAGTTAGTCATCATATCTTTGATTTATGTTATGCTATGTTATCCAGTTTAGATAGACATCATATATGTGAAATTATGTCATGTTATCCGTTTTAGTTAAACAATATACATGTCAATTATTTAATGCCCTCTTTTTCCCACACTATCTATTGCATCTTTCTCTCATACAATGTCTGTACATTCAACTACGTTTCATGTTTATCAGCCATTTGAATTGGAGCGGGTGATGGCAGTATCTGGTGGAGTAAAAACACGGTCTTCAAATAAAATAGTGCTACCTCTTGGCGGAGATAGCACCCTGGTTGTACATGCACGAGAACCAGCCCTACCACACATAACCCAGACTCCCGCAGATTTTACCCCTACTGCGATGGACAGAGAACCAGCTTCAACCAATCTAACCCCAACCCCAGCAGATAGTAACCCAGTTCCTGTTGACACAGCACCATCTCCACCACAGAGCTCCCAAACAAGAGCAGTTAGTAAGGCAGCTCTAGTCCCCAAAGCGCCAGTACTACCACAACGAACCCCAACTCCACCAGTTAGTACACCTATTCATGTGGAGTAAGCACAACCAGCCATTCATAGTTTAGCATCTATCGCATTTGATGTTGTTAAATCTTATGTGTGTATCTTCCCATCATGGAAATATTATACTGAAAATGAAGGAAAATGCCAGTTGCAGGTGTTTGTCTAGGAGTTATGTGTAAGTAATGTTATTCATGGCAATTACTTTGCTTTGTCCCATACATTCTACCTGCATGATGGTTATAATATAGCAAATTTTCCCATTTTTCTCTATAGAGAAGGACCGATTTGGAAACTCAGGATGAGGTAACCTGTGCTAATACCTCTGCTATCTTCTAGAATGCTTGGTGGCAATATCGGAATTACCTGAAGAAAACGTACTTCACTGGCAAAGAAACTCATCAAATTCCCTTACGTTCTCCTGAGACACATTTACTGGACGATGACTGGGAACGCCTTGTTCTTTACTGGTCCCGAACCAAGAATGTGGTAAGGTCTATGAACTCATTTTATTTTAAGTAATATATGCTTGCGTCTTATTGTACTCTGTTCATGTAGAACAAGTGTTTAAACCTGAAGAACAACTGTTCTCATTTAAGATTCCATTGCTATTGTGCATACTGCTTTGCTCTTGTATCACTGTATTTACTCATACAAACTTATTTTTAAATTGAACTATCCAATGGAAACTCCAATGGCACAACAAGTATGTTTACGCATGTTTCCTTAACAGGTTTGCTCTTATAAATAGCTCTGTTGATTTCAATTTCAATTGTGTATACAGTTGACTTCTCATATCATGCACATTACTAGCATCATAACAGGGCCAATAGTGTTGTTGTACATGTAGACCCGTGGTACCCATCTGAAATCTTGTTGTGCCGTTTAGTTTCCCACGTTTTGTATTCTTTTAGTGTTGCTTTCTCTTGAACTGATATGATTTGAACCGTGTCTCTATTTTGATTTGGCAAGACAATGCAGTCACCATAGGACATAGATATATGTTTGTTTGATGCTTTTGTAATGTACTACTTGGCAATAGAAGACTTGGTAGTTTGATCTTGTCCACCTTACTAATGAACTGGTTCATGGAAATGAGTTTCATATACTAGTACATGCTAAACCTGTTATGTGTCTGCTTGTTTCTTCTTTTAGAATGCTGTCAGGATATTGGGGAAGAGTGCCTTATTAAGCAATGATAAAGGAAGTAATGCAGATAAGGTTCATGATCGTGAGACATCCTTGTTGCTCTCCAACAAAGCTGATAAAACAGCTAAGGAAAACTATCTTGAAGTCAGTGAGGCAACCCCAAAGTCTTGTCTTGGTTTACTGTTCGAGTTACTGGCCACTACCGCTTGCACAAGCTATTCAAACACATTGTCTGAATCCGTTCGGTTTCTTGAGTCTCAACTACAAGCTGAAAGACATCGATCAGCTGTGCTACGACAAGAAGCGGAAGGACTGCGGAAGTCCCTGGAGCATTCAGATCCATACTTTCTGGTGCAACAGCAAGCGTTGGAGGATTTTAGCGCCAAACTGGACAAAGCTAATAAGCTTGCTAAGCTTATTGCTAACATGGTGGATACCGAGGATAACGTTTCTTGAGCTCTTTTGAAGTTGTTTTAGTTATGGACTTGTTTTGCTTCCGCGTTTATTTGCACTGGTGGCCAATTTTGACGGCCAGTGTATGTAATATGCTGCTTTGTTCCCTATATTTGCACTGGTGGCGAACTTTGATGCCCAGTGGATGTAATATGTGTAATAGCTATAATAGGCTAGCGTTAGTTGCTTGCTTATTTATTTCCTTATTGTCTTGTTTAGTTGTTTGCTTGTAGTCAATGCAGTTCTTTTTCCGCGTTTTTCTAGTGGCCACAATAACCTATTTTTGGTAAATAGGCCACAATAATCATGGCAACACACAGACTGTTGTAACCATGGGCCTCCTGCGGGCCGTCGGATCCGTGGGCCTTCTACGGGCTGTAGGATCCATGGGCCTTTTACAGGCCGTAAGATCCATGGACTTTCTACAGGCCGTATGATCTATGGGCCTTCTACGGGCCGTAGGATCCATGGGCCTTCTACGGGGCGTATAATCATTTCGCCAAACATGGGTTGTACTATTCATGGACCATAACGGGCCGTTAATAAGCCGTATTTGATAACGCTATGAAAACAGCCCAACGGGTTAACGGGCCACAAATGGGCCGAATGTAACCACGGGCTGTATTTGGCCCACAAACGGAATAGGCCAGTAACGGACCGTATCTAACCGAATTCTAGAAATGGGCCCAAGAATAAATGGGCCCTTAGAAGGCCGAAAGTTAACATGGGCTGGAAAGGCCGATGGAATAATGGGTCGTTAATGGGTATAAAGCGATACACTGTTCATTATGGGCCAGTTTCATCTCGGGCCTTTAATGGGCCGAGAGTTACAAAGGGCCTCATATGGGCCGAAATACATCATGGGCCATACATGGGCCGGAAGTTACAACGGGCTGGAATATATTGGATGGCCCAGATGAAGCTACTGGGATTAATTCCGATAGGCCGTAACGGGCCGGTAGTTAGCGGGCCGTGAATGGGCTATATACGAATAGACCGTTAACAGGCTTTCCTTGGGCCGGCCCATTACCTTTTGACCAAGTCAAACGGGCCGGCCTTTTCACCGGAATGGGCCTATGTTGGGCTGTGCCATGTGTCGACGTATCATAGGCGCCTCCTGTCCAATGAGTGGATGACATCTGTCCCAACGGTGAGCCAACACGTTTTTCCTCTAGCCAATGAGAATTTTACACGTGGAAAATCCCCATTGGTCCGGGCTGTTAACGGGTTATCGGATCCAAAACAGGACCCGATAGCTTAACAGCGACCTGTTAAGGTGGATGCCACGTGTCGGTCACCCTTGACGAAAGCACTTCTATGACGCGCGATTTATCGTCATGGAAGCGGACACTTCTGTGATGATAATTTTGGTAATGTCATGGAACACTTCTACGACAGCACAGGTATGACTATCTTGATTCTGTCATAAATTTGTCATGGATGTACATGCATGACAGAAAACGTGACCTACTGTGACAAACACGTATCATCACGGAAGTGTCTTTTTTGTAGTGAGTAGAATAAGGATATGTTTCTCGGTTATGGAGGTGACAAAAAGTTCGTCGTAAAGGGTTACGTCGATGCAAGTTTTGACACCGATCCGGATGACTCTAAGTCTCAATCTGGATGCATATTGAAAGTGGAAGCAATTAGCTAGAGTAGCTCCGTGCAGAGCATTGTAGACATAGAAATTTGCATACGGCTCTAATGTGACAGACCCATTAACTAAGCTTCTCTCACAAGCAAAACATGATCACACCTTAGTACTCTTTGGGTGTTAATCACATAGTGATGTGAACTAGATTATTGACTTGGGTATTAGTCACATGGCGATGTGAACTAATCACATGGTAATGCGAACTAATGGTGTTAAATCACATGGCGATGTGAACTAGATTATTGACTCTAGTGCAAGTGGCAGACTGAAGGAAATATGCCCTAGAGGCAATAATAAAGTTGTTATTTATATTTCCTTATACCATGATAAATGTTTAATATTCATGCTAGAATTGTATTAACCGGAAACTTAGTACATGTGTGAATACATAGACAAAATAGAGTGTCACTAGTATGCCTCTACTTGACTAGCTCGTTAATCAAAGATGGTTAAGTTTCCTAGCCATAGACATGAGTTGTCATTTGATTAACGGGGTCACATCATTAGAGAATGATATGATTGACATGACCCATCCGTTAGCTTAGCACTATGATCGTTTAGTTTGTTGCTATTGACTTATACATGTTCCTATGACTATGAGATTATGCAACTCCCGAATACCGGAGGAACACTTAGTGTGCTATCAAACGTCACAACGTAACTCGGTGATTATAAAGATGCTCTATAGGTGTCTCCGATGGTGTTTGTTGAGTTGGCATAGATCGAGATTAGGATTTGTCACTTCGATTGTCGGAGAGGTATCTCTGGGCCCTCTCGGTAATGCACGTCACTATAAGCCTTGCAAGCAATGTAACTAATGAGTTAGTTGCGGGATGATGCATTACAGAATGAGTAAAGAGACTTTCCCGTAACGAGATTGAACTAGGTATGAAGATACCGATGATCGAATCTCGGGCAAGTAACATACAGATGACAAAGGGAACAACATACGTTGTTATGCGGTTTGACCGATAAAGATCTTCGTAGAATATGTGGGAGCCAATATGAGCATCCAGGTTTCACTGTTGATTATTGACCGGAGATGAGTCTTGGTCATGTCTACATAGTTCTCGAACCCGTAGGGTCCGCACGCTTAACGTTCAATGACGATCGGTATTATGAGTTTATGTGTTTTGATGTACCGAAGGTTGTTCGGAGTCCCGGATGTGATCACAGACATGACGACGAGTCTCGAAATGGTCGAGACATAAAGATCGATATATTGGAAGGCTATGTTTGGACACCGGAAAGGTTTCGGATGAGTTCGGGCATTTTCCGTAGTACCGGCGGGTTACCGGAACCCCCCGGGGAGTTAATGGGCCTTAATGGGCCATGGTGGAAGAGAGGAGGAAGCGGTCAAGTGGGAGGCACGTGGCCCCCAAGCCCAATCCAAATTGGGGTGGGGGGGCGGCCCCCTTTCCTTCTCTCCCTCTCCCTCTTCCTTCTTCTCCTACTCCAACTAGGGAATGGGGGAAACCTACTCCTACTAGGAGTAGGAATCCCCCCTTGGGCGCGCCCCATGAGGCCGGCCCTCCCCCTCCTCCACTCCTTTATATACCGGGGAGGGGGGCACCCTATAGACACACAAGTTGATTGTTTAGCCGTGTGCAGTGCCCCCCTCCACAAATTTCCACCTCGGTCATATCGTTGTAGTGCTTAGGCGAAGCCCTACGTCGGTAACTTCATATCACCGTCTTCACGCCGTCGTGCTAACGAAACTCTCCCTCGGCCTCAGCTGGATCAAGAGTTTGAGGGATGTCACCGAGTTGAATGTGTGCAGATCGCGGAGGTGTCGTGCGTTCGGTACTTGATCGGTTGGATCGTGAAGACGTTCGACTACATCAACCGCGTTACTTAACGCTTCCGCTTTCGGTCTACGAGGGTGCGTGGACACACTCTCCAGCTCATTGCTATGCATCACATAGATAGATCTTGCATGATCGTAGGTAATTTTTTTGAAATACTGCGTTCCCCAACAGGTATGTATTATTTCCAATAAGTCAGTGGCTCGCTCCATTGTTCCGGAGAACGGAGTTTTAGTCATCTTGCCCTATGAGACATGGTTCGCAAGTATCAAATGATTCATAATCAAGTGATTCCAAAAATCCATCCGTATAGAGTTTCTTCATGTGCTTTACACCAATATGACCTAAACGGCAGTGCCACAAATATGTTGCACTATCATTATCAACTTTGCATCTTTTGGCATCAATATTATGAATATGTGTATCACTACGATCGAGATTCACTAAACCATTTACATTGGGTGTATGACCATAGAAGATTGTATTCATCTAAACTGAACAACAATTATTCTCTAACTTAAATGAATAACTGTATCGTAATAAACATGATATAATCATATTAATGCTCAACACAAACACCAAATAACATTTATTTAGTTCCAATTCTAATCCCGAAGGTGGAGGGAGTGTGCGATGGTGATCGTATCAACCTTGGAATTACTTCCAACACACATCGTCACCTCGTCCTTAACTAGTCTCTGTTTATTTTGCAACTCCTGCTTCGAGTTACTACTCTTAGCAACTGAACCAGTATCAAATACCGAGGGGTTGCTATAAATACTAGTAAAGTACACATCAATAACATGTATATCAAATATACCTTTGTTCACTTTGCCATCCTTCTTATCCGCCAAGTATTTGGGGTAGTTCCGCTACAGTGACCATTCCCTTTGCAGTAGAAGCACTCAATTTCAGGCTTAGGTCTAGCTTTGGGTTTCTTCACGGGAGTGGCAACTTGCTTGCCATTCTTTCTTGAAGTTCCCTTTCTTTTCCTTTGCCCCTTTTCCTGAAACTATTGGTCTTGTTAACCATCAACACTTGATGCTCTTTTTTGATTTCTACCTTCGCTGATTTTAGCATCGCGAAGAGCTCTGGAATCATTTTCGTCATCCCTTGCATATTATAGTTCATCACGAAGTTCCAGTAACTTGGTGATATTGACTAGAGAACTCTGTCAATCACTATCTTATCTGGAAGATTAACTCCCACTTGATTCAAACAATTGTAGTACTCAGACATTCTGAGCACATGGTCACTGGTTGAGCTATTCTCCTCCATCTTGTAGGTAAAGTACTTGTCAGAGGTCTCATACCTCTCCACTCGGGCATGAGTCTGAAATACCAATTTCAGCTCTTGGAACATCTTATATGCTCTGTGGCGTTCAAAACATTTTTGAAGTCCCAGTTCTAAGCCGTAAAGCATGGCACACTAAACTATCAAGTAGTCATCATACCGAGCTTGACAAACGTTCATAATGTCTGCATCTGCTCCTGCAATAGGTCCGTCACCTAGCGGTGCATCAAGGACATAATTCTTCTGTGCAGCAATGAGGATAATCCTCAGATCACAGACCCAATCCGCATCATTGCTACTATCATATTTCAACTTATTTTTCTCTAGGAACATATAAAAAAACGGGGAGCTACATCGCAAGCTATTGATCTACAACATAGATATGCAAATACTATCAGGACTAAGTTCATGATAAATTAAGTTCAATTAATCATATTACTTAAGAACTCCCACTTAGATAGACATCCCTCAAGTCATCTAAATGATATGTGATCCAAATCAACTAAACCATGTCCGATCATCACGTGAGATGGAGTAGTCATCAATGGTGAACATCTCTATGTTGATCATATCTACTATATGATTCACATTTGACCTTTCGGTCTCCAGTGTTCCGAGGCATGTTTGTACATGCTAGGCCCGTCAAGTTTAACCCGAGTATTCCGCATGTGCAAAACTGTCTTGCACCCGTTGTATGTGAACGTAGAGCCTATCAAACCCGATCATCACGTGGTGTCTCAGCATGAAGAACTTTCACAACGGTGCATACTCAGGGATAACACTTATACCTTCAAATTTAGTTAAGGAATTATCTTATAATGCTACCGCCGTACTAAGAAAAATAAGAAGCATAAAAGATAAACATCATATGCAATCAAAATATGTGACATGATATGGCCATCATCATCTTGTGCCTTTGATCTCCATCTCCAAAGCACCGTCATGATTTCCATCATCACCGGCTTGACACCTTGATCTCCATCGTAGCGTTGTTGTCATCTCGCCAACCATTGCTTCTACAACTATCGCTAACACATAGTGATAAACTAAAGCAATTACATGGCGATTGCATTTCATACAATAAAGTGACAACCATAAGGCTCCTGCCAGTTGCCGGTAACTTCTACAAAACATGATCATCTCATACAATAATGTATATGACATCATGTCTTGACCATATCACATCACAACATGCCCTGCAAAAACAAGTTAGACGTCCTCTACTTTGTTGTTGCAAGTTTTACGTGGCTGCTACGGGCTTCTAGTAAGAACCGTTCTTACCTGCGCATCAAAACCACAACGATGTTTCGTTAAGTTTGCTATTTTAACCTTCAACAAGGACCGGCCGTAGTCAAATTCGATTCAACTAAAGTTGGAGAAACAGACACCCGCCAGCCACCTTTATGCAAAACAAGTTGCATGTTTGTCGGTGGAACCGGTCTCATGAACGTGGTCATGTAAGGTTGGTCTGGGCCGCTTCATCCAACAATACCGCTGAATCAAAATAAGACATTGGTGGTAAGCAGTATGACTATCATCGCCCACAACTCTTTGTGTTCTACTCGTGCATATCATCTACGCATAGACCTGGCTCGGATGCCACTGTTGGGAAACATAGCATGCAATTTTAAAAATTTCCTACACTCACGCAAGATCCATCTAGGAGATGCATAGCAACAAGAGGGGGAGTGTGTCCACGTACCCTCGTAGACCAAAAGCGGAAGCGTTTGACAACACGGTTGATGTAGTCGAACTTCTTCTCGTTCCGACCGATCAAGCACCGAACGTACGACACCTCCGAGTTCTGCACATGTTCAGTTCGATGACGTCCCTCAAACTCTTGATTCAGCAAAGTGTTGAGGGAGAGTTTCATCAGCACGACGGCGTGGTGACGGTGACGGTGAAGTGATCCGCGCAGGGCTTCGCCTAAGAACTACGTGAATATGACCGGAGGCGTAAACTGTGGAGGGGGGCGCCGCACACGACTAACAATGTTTGTTGTGTGTTCTAGAGGTGCCCCCCTCATATATATAGGTTGGAGGGGCGGAGAGGCAGCCAAGGGGGCGCACCAAGTCGGAGGAATCCTACTTGGGCACCTCCCAATTCGCCCCCCCCCTTTCCTATTCCTATTCAGAGTAGGAAGGGAAGAGGGGGAAGGGGGAATCCTATTCCCTTTTTCCTTTCCTCCTTCCCCTTTCCTTCTCCATTTTGGCCAGCCCATATGGGGGGCGCACCAACCCCTTTGTGGCTGGTGTGTTTCCCCTCTTGGCCCAATAGGCCCATATAGTTTGTCGGGGGTAGCCCGGAACCCCTTCCGGTGACCCGATACGTACCCGGTACCCCCAGAACACTTCCGGTGTCCAAATACTATCGTCTTATATATGAATATTTACCTCTCGACCATTTCGAGACTACTCGCCATGTCCGTGATCTCATTTGGGACTCCGAACAACATTCGGTCACCAAATCACATAACTCATATAATACAAAATCGTCATCGAATGTTAAGCGTGCGGACCCTATGGGTTCAAGAACTATGTAGACATGACCGAGACACCTCTCCGGTCAATAACCAACAGCTGAACCTAGATTCTCCTATTGCTTCTTACATATTCTACGAAGATCTTTATCGGTCATACCGTAATGACAACATATGTAATTCCCTTTGTCATCGGTATGTTACTTGCCCGAGATTCGATCGTCAGTATCTTCATACCTAGTTCAATCTCGTTACCGGCAAGTATCTTTACTCGTTCCGTAATGCATCATCCCGTAACTAACTCATTAGTCACATTTCTTGCAAGGCATATCATGATGTGCATTATCGAGAGGGCCCAGAGATACCTCTCCGATACTCGGAGTGACAAATCCTAATCTCGATCTATGCCAACCCAACAAACACCTTTGGAGATACCTGTAGAGCATCTTTATAATCACCCAGTTACGTTGTGATGTTTGATAGCACACAAGGTATTCTTCCGGTATCCGGGAGTTGCATAATCTCATAGTCAAAGGAATATCTATAAGTCATAAGAAAGCAATAGCAATAAAACTTAACTATCATTATGCTAAGCTAATGGATGGGTATTGTCCATCACATAATTCTCCTAATGATGTGATCCCGTTCATCAAATGACAACACATGTCTATGGTTAGGAAACTTAACATCTTTGATTAACGAGCTAGTCTAGTAGAGGCTTACTAGGGACACTGTGTTTTGTCTATGTATCCACACATGTATCAAGTTTCCGGTTAATACAATTCTAGCATGAACAATAAACATTTATCATGATATAAGGAAATATAAATAACAACTTTGTTATTGCCTCTAGGGCATATTTCATTCACACACATCATCGGAGGGACAGCAAGGATGATGAAGAACCCCTCCGTGATTGCTTCCCCCTCCGGCAGAGAGTCGGAAAGGGTCCCCAGATGGGATTTCTCGAGAACAGAGGCTTGCGCAAGCGGAAAAAGTATTTCGTGGACTCCCTGGTAGGTTTTCTGATTATTGGGAATTTATAGAGGCGGAGTTAGGTTAAATGGAGGCTTGTGGGCCCCACTAGGTAACAGGGCGCACCCTAGGCCCCTGGTGTGCGCCCTGGTGCCTAGTGGGCCACTCCTTTGTCTTCTCGTTCCCTCCCAAAGCTCCCAGGGTCTCTTATTGCCAGAAAAAAATCTACAAAAAGTTTTGTGACATTTGGACTTCGTTTGGTACTGATATTCTGCAAAGTCAAAAACAAGCAAAAACAACAACTAGCACTGGGCACTAAGTTAATAGGTTAGTCCCAAAAAAATGATATAAAGTTGCTTGCAAATGTATATAGAACATCCAAAATTGATAATATAATAGAATGGAATAATAAAAAATTATAGATACGTTGGAGACGTATGAGCCTCTCCTACACCATCTTCGTCAAGCTCCCAACCCGAACCCTGCGTTGATGCCCAACCTAGTGCCACAACAAAGGTCTAGATGGAACCGCATCCACCGCCACCCAACCCCATTGAGGTACCAACGAGAATCGCCTCCCCCGACGGCTGAGAAGATGGGCTACCACAAAAGCCACTGCCCACTAACCGCTAGACAGTACCAGTGAAGTTAACGGGGTCACCCTCGAGGTCGATCTTCATGGCCAGTTCACACTATCACCAATAACTACCTGCTCGAGCTTCCCATGCCACCTCCCCTCCCCCAGCCTCTCCCACCTAGTTGTCGGTTGCTCACCATTCCTCAGCAGACCATCGCACGTCGTTATGTCGCCTCTACGATCTAGCCGTCGACCTCTTCTTCACCCTCTTCGTCAAACTCCCAACCCAAACCCTGCTTTGATGCCCGACCTAGTGCCACAACAAAAGTCTTAGAACCGCGCCCACCGTCGCCCAACCCATTGAGGTACCAACGAGAACCCCCCCCCCTCCCCAACCCATGGATGCAAAAGCAAGGGAGAGAAGGGGCTGATTGAAAAGAAATGGGACAGGAAGGGGGATTTAGTGGGGCCAGGGGTGTTGGAGTGCTACGTGGCTGCTCTCCGGACTCCGGCAAAGCTCTCCGCCCCAACTTTGCTTCCACTTTATGGGAGAAAGTGCGCCCAGACCGATAGAGGCCAGTGTTCAGTGGCGGACCCAGGAATTAAAGTTAGCCGGGGCGGACATTTAAGGTCTAAATTTTGTCGGTGCAAATGCAACTATATTCAACCAAAACTCATAGCATTCGACAACAAAAGAATAAAATGGGTCTTAAAAACTACTCCCTCCGTAAGTAATATAAGAGTGTTTAAATCACTAAACTAACATATACTCTTGTCGCTTGAAATCCTTACTTATGCCACAATATTGATCCCATAATTCCAAACGAGACCTACAAAATTATGAATGGATTAGCAGGAGTGTCATAGCAGTTGTATATTTTGATTTGATCATATGATGATAGCATACCTTTAAGATGTACTTGCACAAAGAACACGGGATTGTGGAGGTAGATGGCCTCAATGGCTCTTCAAGGCATGAAAAAGAACAATAATATGTTTATCACTAATTTTAGCAAATATCTTACGCTCAACATAGCAACCCATCAAATCATTAAGCCAATCATCTGTTGCCTGCACCATCTGTTGCCGATGCCGGACTGGGGGCCGAAGTTACTGGCCTTGCCACAACCAGTGATGCCTCAGCCTTAACTTCTTCTTCAGCAACATCTATCCAATCTGCCTCTTCAACGGAATCCATCACCGGCAGTGGGCGTGGGTGCGTGAGGCTTCTGGCGGCGGCGCAACACCGCGGTAGTGGGCAGTGGCTAGGTCGGAAGGGGAACAGTTGGACGCGATTTCTCGATCGACAAGGGATTTTTTTGAGAGGAGAGACCTATCGATTGGGCATTTGGGCCTGTAGGCTATAATAACTAATAAATGTAGCCCAGTCCACTAGCTCAAATATCTTTCTCCCTCAAAGCCCTCACGTACCCCTCGACGCACAAATAGAGAACAGCGCCGCCGCCGCAGGCTTTCTGACGCCTACACGAGGAAACGGGGAGGAAAGATATGTAAGTGGGGGTTGATCCTCCGCCGCTGGCGACCCGGGCCCAGCTCGTCCCAATGGTGGGTTCGCCACTGCCCGTGTTAGATGGCACAACACGTCCGAACCGCGCGTACAGATGTACACGGATGCCCTAAGAAGCTATGGGTTGTTCGTCGAAGACAAAAAAAGGAAAAAGAATCTGGTAGAAGAGTGGGTTGTTCGTCGAAGAAAACAATAAACAAAAAAATTCTGGTAGAAGAGTCATCTGTCATCTCCGCGACTCCATCCACCTATTCACTTGTTTTTTCCTCTCTTTCTCCTCCGGAACCTAGGCCAAGTTCTTTTGTCGGAATCTGGGGATTCTCCCAGAATCCGACCCCTACCAAGCTTCTCCCAGAATCTTTGAGCCCCATTTGTTTCACAATCCTATCTAGTTAGGGTCTAATTAGATGGGATTGTAAAACAAACGGGGCTCAAAGATTCTGGGAGAAGCTGGGTAGGGGTCGGATTTTGGGAGAATCCCCGGATTCTGGCAAAAGAACTGGGCCCTAATCTACGCGCATAACTCCGGCCATCGCCCGCTCGCTCTCCTGTCTCCCACCTGCGTAATCGACGACCTCCTGAACACCCTCGCGGGTGAAGGGGTGCTGTCGCATGGTGGCGGGGATGCCCTGCACAAGCAACTCGTAGCCGGCATTTCAGCGAACACCTAAGGGGCGTCCTGCACGAGCAACCTAGCTGATGCAGGGGTGGCACGATGATCGAGTGATGACACGATGGCAAGCCGGCGAGAGGAATAATCTAAGCCGTCTTCTTCCTTGGCCCCGGTCAAGCCCCATGCCTCCGTTGTTTCCTGTGCTGAGATCAGTCTCTACTCACACATTGCGCGTAGCTATGGATTTTATTTTAAGCACTAGCTACAATTCTGAAGCAATGAGCAAAGTATATACTAGCTGAAAGATGACAGACAAGTCTCTCTCTCTCCCCTTTTTTCCGGGGAAGATGACTGGCAAGTCTTACATGTGAATGACCGGCATTTGTAAAGCTATTCCAAGTCCAAGATACGACCTTCACCAAGACAAGTCCTCTTTTTCGCAAAAAAAGACAAGTTCTCTTTTTTGGTTTCATTGCCATGGCAGGACTTCTCCGCCTTCAGACAAGTCCTCTTTTTTGCTTTCCAGCAACATCGGCATCAGGTTAGAGGTTGGCTTTTGTGTTCACAAATAAGTACAGTACTGCTAACCAATAGTAGTGAAAGAAGGAATATGCCCTCCAATTCGACCTAGAATATCCTGATCAAGAAAAAAACACATATCTTGTTTTAGGAATGTAGCAGGTCCTCTGCTTCTGCTCATTCATTAGGGCCTCAGGGGGTGAATTGGTGCAAAATCTTACTCCCTCCGATCCATATAACTTGAGTTAATTGCAAGGAACTACCACACTTTGGCACGCTGTGACGAATCAGTACCACTAGTCACTTTTTTGCCATGCAGCACCAACTCTAAGCCAAAGTGTTGCAAAACGGTCTGACGGCCGTATAAGCGCGTATTGACCACGTATCTGGCCTACCGGGCCCACGTGTCAGGTGCCACGGTGGCTTACCCGCGCGCACCCGCTCGGTAACTCTTGCACCCGTCTCGGTCGTTCCATGTAGCCGGGTCCGGTCGAACCCAACCGGAGCCAGCCGCACTCTGTCCCTCTCCTCGCCCCATCGCCCTTGTCTCTCCAGCCGCCGTCGCCGCCGCGCAGACCGCCACGTCCGCCACCGCCGCCGCACCATGGTCTTCGAGGATGAGAGCAGCGATGACTTGTCCGGCCTGCAGATCTCCTCCTCCGGCGACGGGATGCATTATTAGGTCAGTGGTAGAGCTAGGGTTAGGGTTAGGTGATTTGGGGATTTGGGGATTTGATGATCTGGTTTTCTGATTTGAGGATTTGCTCCCTGTAGATTCCTGCTAGCATTGAAGACCAAGACTACAATGGCTTGGAGAAGGCACCAGAGGGGCTCTGCGTGGAGCATTGGCTGCTAACTGAGCGTCGTGTAGCTTTTGAATCATTTGAGATGGGCAGGAGGTTTCTAGTTTGTGCTCAGCCTGTAAGATTGATGCTCTCTCATGTTCACTGTAATATAGTTACTACTACTGATGATGAAGCACATTGTTTACCATTTAGTAGTTTTGATGCTTATAGTACTCATGCTCACTGCAATAGCTTAGTTGGCTATGTTCACTGTAATATATTTATGGTTTAGTTATTTATTAGTAGTTCTGATGATTATGGTTTTGATGCTTATGTTCACTGTAATATATATATGGGCAGCAGCTTAGTTGGCAGTGGAGAAGCTCATAGTTTAGTTATTTATTAGTACTGAAGCTCACTGCAACATGTTGTGTAGGCATGTGCTGTTAGTTGATTGAGGCAGTGTAGATGCTAATTTTTAATTGAGGCAGTATAGGTTGCAGTTGAAGTAGCATTGTTTAGTTGGCCACATGTATAGGTTGTAGTTCTTATGTTGTTAGTTGATTTTTTAAAAGTGCCCTTTCATAATGGTAATTCTTCAGAGAGTAACAATATAAGTGTTTGCTATATTGCAGGAAGCTGTCAATTGCGGTTTCCTTGCTTGGGTTGACCCAGAGTGGCCTCCCACAATGCAAAATGCATTGTTGAAGCTTTGGGAAATGTTTGAAGACAGCAGGACTGCTAGGAGGAAGGATAACCTGGAAAGTTCACTTACTATCCACCACCTTAAAGAAGAGAAAAGGAATTTGGATGCCAACTATGACAAACTAGTTGAAGATGTCCATCAACTTCTCAATGCCCAGGAGGACAGGGTGTTGGATTTAAGCTATGTGCAGGCTAAGGAGAAGAGAGCTGAGGTTGCCACTGCATCAGTTGTGGCTGCCATGAAGAATGAGATGGAGAAGAAAGAGGCAGAGAACTTCAAGATGCAAGAGAAGTACAAAGTGCTGATGAACCTGGTAGAAGCTCAAGGCAGTGTCATTAGGAACCTGAAGATGAATCATTTGAAAGAGAAGGAAAAGCTAGCGGAAGGCAACAACAATTTAAAGATTCAGGTTGATGAGCTCACCCAGTCTGTGAAAGAACTAACAGAAGAGAATGTGCAGTTCAAGAGGGGACATGAGAATCTGATAAAACGCAGGGATGAGTTAAAGCTCCAGCTTGTTGTGCAGTTCAAGTCACTGGAGAAGAGCAAAGAGAAGTTGAAGTTGATCCATGACATCTTGAAGGAATGAGGTAGATGAAGATGATCTGGGTAGATGAAGCAGAGCATATACCTATCATGATATAAGTTGCTTTGATAGAAGGCTTTGCTAATCTTTTGTGAAGGGTGGTTTAGTTAAGTGTAATGTATGGATGTAGTAGTTGTGAACAATGTTGAACTCCACTATGCTATGGTCTTTAGCTAATGTTGTAAGAATCTAGTAATTATGGCTGTAAGAATCTATGGTTATGTTGAACTCCAGTATGCTATGTTATTTAGCTAATGCTCAAGTTATATCTCCTCTTGAACCTCTGATGAAATATTTAGCTAATGCTCAAGTTAGATGGCTCAAGTTATACCTGTAAACTAACGAATCCCTGGCCAAATCAAACATTAGAGCAAAAAAATGCTGACGTGGCCACTGTCAACAGGGACTGCTCTGAGTGGTGGCCCTAGTTATTAAAGCAATGCGCGGGGGCGAACAGGAAACAGTTTGTGCATTTGGGGGAAAAACTAGGGTTAGGCGACGGCGGAGGCAATTCCTGAGCGGGCCGGCGGCGGAGGCAATCTCGCAGGCGGCGGCGGCGGCTGCGTCTAAGTAAATGTCAATGTCGTGGTCTTCGGGTCGTTCTCAGGCTCCCAGCTTCCGTCGAGCCTCTAGAAGGAGAGGGGACGAATCGAGGTCGCCGGTGCCCTACCGTGAGAGCCCGATGGCGTATGAGCCAGAGAAGCTCTGCTGGTGCAGGCCGTGTAGGAAGGCGCCGAGATGGATCTCATGGAGCCGTCAGAACCCAGGCAGGAGGTACTACGCCTGCGTGGATGCCATGGTAAGTTTCATTTTTGTTCTACTTTTCTGTTCATTAGATCTTCTCCCCTCTCAAACCCTGATTTCTGTTGGTACAACATGGTGGTTGTGGCTTCCTTGAATGGCATGATGATCCTCTGCCGAAGTTTTTGAGTGATTTGATTGGAGATTTGCGAGATGAAGTGCGTAGGCTGAGAGCTGAATCAAGTGTTGGTGTGTTTGAAGATGACAGTGCAGTTGTGGCTCTGCCTGAAGCTCAAAGAGGAAGAGAGGTGGTGGCTTTGGAAGATCAGCTCAAGGAGAAAAATGGAGAGATAGATGCACTGAAGGAGAAATATCAAAATGTTGTCTTTCTTTTTCTTGTCTTTGTGGTAGGTTTAGTGACAGCCAAGATGCTGCTGCAGTAAGCTTGTTTAGTACTGGTCAGTGGTTTAGACTCAAGCTTGTTTTGGCACAGAAGATGCAAGTTGTGGTCAGGTTGATCCTTGTTAAGGAGAGATGCAAGTTAATGTCAGTTTTGGTCAGGTTGATCTTTGCAAGTTAGTGTCAGGTGTTGCAAGTTAGTGTCAGGGTTGATCCTACTGTTGTTGATCCTAGTAATGTGTCAGGTGTATTTGTAAAAAAGATTTGGTATGTTCATCCTAGTAATGAAGTATGTGGCCATTGTGGCATTATCATCCAGTTTGTGCATGGTTTCTTGACACATGTGCATTGAGTTGTTTCACAAAAGCCAAATGAACAAATATCTTGACACATGAGCATGTTTTCTTGACATAATATTGACAGGAGCATTGAGTTGTTCACAAGTGCCAAATGAGCATTGAGTTGTTTCACAAATGCCAAATGAACAACACAAAAAGCATTGAGTTGTTCACAAGTGCCGAATGACCAAATATTGCACATATTGCAGGCATAATATGTTGACAGGAGCATGATATGTCCACAAATGACTAGAAAATACATGGTTTGTAGCACAAATAACTTAGTTCACATCAGACTCAACTTAGTACTCCATTAGAACATACATCAGTTTTGTAGCACAACTAACTTAGTTCACATCTTCTGGTACTCCATCAGACCAAAAGTAGCAACATTCTCTCACTCAAGTGTTACCACTGGCAGTAAAGAATGACATCAAGCGAGTATAATTCCCTGGGACACTTGAAGGAGCACCAGAAGTAGAAGGACCAGAAGATGAAGCTCCTGCAGCAAATCTTGGGGCAGTGAAAGGCCTTGCAAATCTTGCACTTGCACTAGCTGACCCTCTAGCAGATCTTGAAGTAGATATTGCAGTAGCAGATCTAGCAGTAGCAGATCTTGCACTAGCAGATCTTGCAGAAGCAAACCTTGCTGGTGGCTGATGTGATCCTGATGGAGTATCTTCATTCCTTGATCTTGCAGGTGCCTTGCAAACATACAAGGAAACATGCTAGTTAGTCACAAAGGTTTAGCACAAAAAACATAGAAGGAAAGAAGAACAATTAGCAAGTACAATTCACAAGGGTTTACCACATGCTTGTTTTTCCTCATAGCCAACTCTGGTCTCAACTGTTGCTTGCAGTTGGTGTACCTATGGCCTTGGAGCCCACAGTTGCTGCATGTTATAGTGGCCATTCTTGAACTGTCCTTTGGTTTTGTAACCTCAAATCTGCCCTTTATTATCTTCTCTTTCCTTCTCCCCTTCTTCACATGAAATTTGGGTGGCTCTATGTTTGGTCCACTTGTCCTTGTCTAATCATGTTCACCAGGAACTGGATATATCATTGGTTCATATGCAGCAAGGTAAAAATGTTTTTTGAAGAAATTGCAGACATGGTCCTCTGGAAATCTTTTTGCCTTGTTAATTGCTGATATTGCATGGTTGCATGGTATGCCAGACAGGTCCCACTTTCTGCAGCCACATGTCTAAACTTGCAAGTTTACAGCATGTGTTTGCTGCCCACTGGTCACTTGCCAAAGATTTACACCAGCTTGAATAGGTTTGCAGAATCTGGCCCTTTCCTTGTCCTCAAGCTTCTCAGCATAATGTGGTGTGATCTCCCACAGAGATGCCTTTCCTCTCTCTCTGTTTCTATGCCACCTCACCATCTGCTTGTCCTTAATACCATCAATCATGGTCCTAATAGGTTTTTTCCTAAAATCTAGGATGTACTTGTTGAACACCTCAGACAGGTTGTTAACAACCAAGTCTGTCTTGCAGTTAGTGTCAAAAGCATGCCTAGCCCATGTGTGCTTAGGTATTCCACTTAGCCACTTCCAAGCTTCCTCACTCTCATTTTCAAGTCATTCATGGCAATGTTAAACTTGTGCTGGTTATAAGCATAGCTGGCATTATCCATGCATTTCTTAAGATCTTCCCCCCTAAACCCAGCATTCTGGAAATTTGCATAGAGGTGTCTAAGGCAAAATCTTTGATGACAGTTTGGAAAAACTTGGTTTACTGCATTTAGTAGCCCCTGTTCACATAGCATGCTAGACTTAGCTGTTGTACTACCACATCTAAAACATAACATGCTAATGCAGAAGAACATAAAGGCAAGAACATACAGAAAGATGCATGCATACCTTCTGTTTATCAGACATGATAGTATAAGGCCCAAATTTGCCAACTTCTCCTCCTAGACATATCTTCAGTTGGTGTAGAAACCAACACCAGTTAGCTGTGTCCTCTTGTCCAACAACAGCAAATGCAAGTGGGAAAATATTATTATTCCCATCTCTTCTAGTGGCAGCTAGGATTTGAGCACCAGTGGTGAGCTTAATAAAGCATCCATCAACACCTGTTGTTGCAACCAAAGAATAATTTAAACTTCTACAAAGCATTAATAAATTATATATTTAAGTATAAAGAACTATAAAGCACCACTACATCCATTGAGAAAGAACTATAAAGCATTACTAACCAATGAATGGTCTGCATCCATTGAGAAATCCCTCCCTTGCTCCATTTATGCAGAAGAACATAGCATGAAACTTTGGTCCTGGATGTGGTATTTTTGTAGTTGGTCTTGGAGTAACTGTTGCAACTACAACTCTACTACCAGGGTTTGAATCCATGATGGTCTAAGCATAATCCCTAAGCCTGGGATACTGCTTCTTGTGCTCTCCTAGCACAGCTTCCACAGCAAGGTTTTTGGCCCTATAGGCCATGTGCCTTGGCACATCAACACCATACTTCTCATTGCAGTTGTCAATCAGAGTGTGTATGTTGGTGGTTGGATCAGACCTGAACAATGACTCATAGGTCTTTGCAAGCCACTTGGCACTAATCCTAGATGTCTCAGTGCTGCTAGGGCAAGTGTGCTCCAGCCTTATCTTCTTAATAGCAAAAGTCTTCTCCCCTTTGATAACTGCAGCAACTATGCAAAACTGGCAGTGCTCTTGCTTACAACAGGCAATGATCCTTTGGTCTGAATTTCTATGATACCTGAAATCTCTGGCATGTGTGATGTGCAAGATCAACAAAGCATCTCTGAATTGCTGATGATTCTTGAAGCACATGTACAGACATAACTGCTGATGTGGTTGCTCAAGTTTGTCATTGTACCAGATCCTTGGTTTCCTTTTCTTGGCCCTACTCTTCCTCCCTTTAGGTAGAACAAATGACAATGGCTCATGTCCATCATCTTCATCCTCAAACAGCAACCCATCATCTTCTTCATCTGATGAAGGAATGAAATCAGGTTGCACCTCCTCCAACACACTTGAATGTGTCCTAGTAGTAGGGCCTCTCCTAACTACCAGCTTCTTCCTCTTTTTGCAGGTTTTTGCATTGGTGCTTCTTCTGTTGCAACAACATTGACCTCATCCACCTTCTCCTGCTCTTCCTCCTCCTCCTCCATCTCAAACAAGTCCTCAACCTCAGTGTCACCCTCATAATGTAATTGTTCCTCTTCTGAATCCTCATCTGAATCTTCATCTTCAACTTCTTGCTCTGCTAGTTTATTCCCCTCAATTATCTCTGTGTATTCAATTATCCTGTACTTCTCCATGCAGAAAGGATTGTTATCACTGTCATATGCAGCAGCCTTAGAGTCATCACTGTTATTATGTCCCTCCTCTAGCAGTGCCTCTTCCTCCATTACAGCTTTGAGCTTCCCCTTACTGAAATTTCTGCTCTCTTGTGTGCACTGACTATGAAAAACAACACCTTTTTATCTACAGCAAGAACTGCAGGCTCACTGAGATCATACACTAAAGGTGGTTCATACAATATAGTTGCTAAATTTTCTTCTCTCCTCTGACAGACATTGTTGTAGTTTGATCTCACTAAATCTTCTTCTATCTTACATACAAAAGGTGATGTTGCCCTCACTAGCAAATTCAGAACTAAACTATGCTCATATTCCTTCTTAAGTTGCTGCAGTTTGATGTTTGTGTTAATTAACTCTAACCCATGCTCTCTTTCCTCTCCTCTGCCTAAATTCTTCATGTGGTACAGTTCATCAGAGAAGGAATAACCTTGTGTGTGCATCAGTGCATATAAGTTCGGAAATCTCACATCTGAGCTGCATATCTTACTATCCAGATTGTGTTGTGCATCGAAATGAATCCGAACATCCCAAACAGCATCATCCAAACTACAATTGACAGCACAAATTTAGACATGTCATGAGCAACACTAACCCTAGCCCCCTGTTTTGGAATATACAGAAAGAAGCAGAGAAGAGAACGACTTACAGCACGCCGCCAGCAGCTCCACTGGTCCACTGATGGCTACTACTAGGGTTGGCCACCCATATCTCTGCCAGCTTCACCCTGTCCTCCATGGACATCGCGGCCTCCTCCTCCAAATCCTCGTCGTCTGCGCTGGAGTAGTACGAACTGGAGCCGTCGACGTCGTCCAGACCTAAGTGGTCATCGGGGCCGAGGCCAACACTACAAAAAAAGACACATCCGTGACATTTTGGGCCGAACGAACTTTTTTCTGTCATACTTATGACACTTCTATGACGATAATTGTGACAAAATCCGGTATCATCATAGATGTGGTGGGGTCCTACTTCTATGACAAAAACTCATGACAGAAAATGGGCTTTTCGTCCTGGGCAGGCTGGAGACGCAGCTGCATGACATGCTTTGGGCCGTCCATGACGGAAAAAACCGTGGTAGAAGCGAGGGCGAGGAAAATATCGGGGTGTTCCTGGTTACGGTGGGTGGTCGGGGCCGAGCGATGCGCGTTTCTCTCGTACACACACGCACGTGGGTGCCAGGCATTGGGCTCTAACTGAACCTGAGCGAGGCGTTGGGCTCTAACTGAACCCGAGCGATTGCACTGCATGCTACGCGTTACTGAACCCGAGCGATCGATCGATGGCTGTTAACTGAACCCGATCGAGCGATTCCTTCGCTACTGGTGCTAACTGAAGCCAATCGATGCTGCCTCTGGATGAACAGTGAGCGTTGCTGGGGGGGTTTGGATGAACAGTTCCCGGTGGGGGTGGATGAACAGGACCCCGTGGCGTTGCCTCTGGATGAACAGGACCCCGATCGTTCGAGCTGGTTGGGGCTGGATGAACAGGACCCCGTGGAGGGCAGGATGAACAGGACCACCCCGTGGAGGGCAGGATAAACAGTAGACAGTGGAGGGCTAGATGAACAGTAGCCCGTGGAGGGTTGGTTGAACAGTAGCCCGTGGAGAGGGCTGGTTGAAGAGTAGCCGGTGGAGTAGCGCGCGGTGGAGGCTGGATGAACAGGAGCCCGTGGATGAACGGTCGCAGGTGGAGGCTGGAGGAGGTCGACGGTGGATGAACAGTAGCCCGTGGAGGCTAGAGGGGGTCAACGGTGGAGATGAACAGTATCCCGTGGAGTCCCGTTTTGCGGTACGCCACACCCCTCCCGATGAACAGGACCCCCGTTTCGACCGTAGCGCTCCAACACAAGTTCGTTTCCTCCGTTTTGCGGTACGCCACACCCCTCCCGATCAATAGGACCCCCGTTTCGACCGTAGGAGGTCCGTTTCCTCCATTTTGCGGTACGCCAGACCCCTCTCGATGAATAGGATCTCGTTTCAAACGTGGTCGGTCAAACACAAGGCCGTTTCCTTCGTTCTGTGGTACGCCAGGCCTCGTTTCCATCGGCTGTTCCGTCCAAGGCGGTTGGCTCCCATGCGTTCCGTTGCCTCCCGATGAACACGACGCATTCCGTTGCCTCCCCATGAACACGACGACGACGCTGTTTCTTCGTTCCGACCCAGCCATGTACACGAGCCCTGGTCGTACGTACGCGCGAGTAGGCGTTCGAGACCCCGCCCATATGTACGTACGTGGCCGTATTTACTTTCTTGCACCCTGGCCGCTGTACGTACGTGTACATGCTACATGTGCGCCTCTACTACGACACCTGCGCGCCTCTATGTCGACCAGTATGTACGTACACGTTCGCGACCAGAATGACAACGCTACGTACGCTTCGACCAGGTGGGTCCCAACTGTCAGACACTTCCTTGCGTGCGAAGATGTAGCCGGCGGGTCCCAGCAGTCAGGGGGGCGAATGGTTTTTTTTTGCCCGGACGCACTTCCTTGCGTGCGAAGATGTAGCTGGTGGGTCCCAGCAGTCAGGGGGAAACGTTTTTTTCGCGAAATACGGTGGCCCGTCCGGTGGGTCCCCGCTGTCAGGTGGAGGAATAATTATTTTGCGCGTAATAAGGAGGCACTTCCTTGCTGCGGCCGTGGACCCAGCTGTCAGCCTCTCCACGTACAGTCCACGTCCGATGGAAGCTGTTCCTTGACCACGTTGACCACGCCGCGCCGAGAGCACCAGGGCGGTGGACGACGGCGAGGCCTAGGAAGGGGGCGACGCAGAGCCGGGGAAGACGCGGCAGTGGATGCCCACGCTTAGAGGAGTATGAGGGTTCACTGACTGCGGTGTGAGGTTGCCGTCGCCGTAGAATAACAGGGGCTGTGGGTGAGTAGAGGGATGGCCTTGCCAGCGGTGGGAGTAGTAGGGGCGGTGAGGCCTCCGTCGCATCGCAGCCCGCCACGGGAGGCAGGAGCACGAGGCACGACCGGCGCTGGTTTGGGCGGCTGGAGCAAGAAGACCAGAGGTTGAAGAAGCACTACGGCCATTGGATGGACATCGTATGGTCACTGGAGCTAGAATCGTGCATATTGACTAAGTTGACAAAGCCCTCCGTCCCCGTCAACTTATTTGGCCCACAAGTCAGCCTCCCACTATTGTGGGTCCCAGCTAGCAGGGGGTATTCATTTTTTTGTGCGTAATAAGGAGGCACTTCCTTGCGTGCGAAGATATAGCTGGTGGGTCCGACCTGTCAGCGGTGGGAACGTTTTTCGCGAAATACAGAGGCCCTTTCGGTGGGTCCCAGCTGTCAGGTGGAGGAATCATTATTTTGCACGTAATAAGGAGGCATTTCCTTGCGTGCGGCCGTGGACCCAGCTGTCAGCCTCTCCACGCACAGTCTACTTCCGATGGTGTCGTTCGTTGACCACGTTGACCAGGCCGCGCCGAGCGCATCCAAGGTGGTGGAGGACGGCGAGGCCCCGGACAGCAACGAGCCGGAGATGGGAAGACGCGGGAGTAGAGTCGCAGACGGAGAGGTGTACGAGGGTTAACTGGTTCTGGTGCGGTGTGGTTCGGCAGTCGGTGGAGAAGAACAGGAGGTGTGGAGGGGTGGAGGGATGGCCTGGCCAACGGTGGAGTAGCGCTTCACAGCGAAGCGTGCTAAGCAGAGCTGCTAGCAGCAGGAGGCGGGAGCAGGTGGTCCCGGTGGCGCTGGAGGAAGAAGACGAGAGATTGAAGATGGATGCCGGTCGTTGGATGTAAATCCAACGGCTAACGATGTCAGAATCATTTGTTGACTAAGTTGACAACGACTTGCATTAGCTTCGACCTATTGGCCCACATTTCAGCCTCCAAAAATGTGGCACGTATTCAACCCATTTTTTCAGAATTTACAGTCTTTTTTTGCTGGGTAGAATTTACAGTCCATTTGATCTCTTTTTTTTTTGAACTACAGTCCATTAGCTGGGCTGGGTGAACAAATAATATAGCATCCTGCGGCCCATTTATGTTTTTCCTAAAAAATTACAGGCCATTTGTACACAATTTTGCTGGGCTTATTCTAGTTATAATGTTGGGGTGGGCGCAGCAATGTTAACAAAAAATAAACAGGGGCTGAGCATTTTGTTATATATATATATATATATATATATATATATAAAATAAGTGATTTACTATTACATTGGTCCTTAAATCTTACCAAGCTTTTGTACACAATCACCAGGATTTTCGTTGCCAAAAAAATCCAGGATTTTATTGTTAAGAAATTATTTTTATAAGTTAATAAGATGTGGGATATTGTTTTCTTACATATGTAAGTATCTGTTAAATATATGATGACAATAACAATAATATATAATAACATATAAAATAATTTAAATATATATAATATAGTTAGTAGGGAAACATAAGTTGGACCAGGCGTTCCTATTCTTATATAGAAAAATTGAACAGGCCTCTGCGTTTTCTTCAAAAAAATACATAAATTGGGCTGCCGATGTTTCAGGAAAAATAAAACCTCGGATGGGAGGTCCATAGGCCGGTCGATACATGACGACCCTCAAGAAAATACAAACAGGCCTATGGACCTCCCATCCGAGGTCGTGGGCTGCACATGTTAAAAAAGAAAGCCTATACGGGGCAGCCCAAAACCCAGCTGATACTTGCTGCCCCAGTGATAATAAATGATACCTGCCAGCTCCCCGGCTTCGTTGTGAATTTATCTCCTATAGTAACTACGTTGAAGCACCTAAAAATGTAACTATGTTGACAAACCCATGGGCCCCAACGTCAGTATAGCATTAGGAGGAAGTATTTTTTCGATGAGGCACTTGCTAACGTACGGCCATAGACCTGCTGGGTTCCGACTGTCCGCCTCTCCACGTACAGTCCTCTCCAGATTCCTCTCGTTTGTTCAGCATGTTCACAATGGTAGACAGCGGCGTCCCTCGTTTTCTCTGTTTTTCGCACACTCGACATTGTGTGGGCATCTTGAAAATAGCATATATTTTTGACTGTGCATCATATGAAGATGTGCTATGCATGAATGTTGATCAGCATGATGTTAACTGGCTGGTAGTTCCAGTTTCGACCATGAATAAAACTTCCAGCATGATGTTAACACTGTTTGAAAAGGCCGTGTTAATATAAATGCTCTGCCTCTGAAAGTTGCAGTTTCTTATCTGAAACTGAACTTGGAGTTTCTTATCTGAAACTGAAACTTGCAGTTTCTTCTCTGAGAATCACATTGTCTGCACTTTTATACTCCTATGAAACTACATTTTTTTAAGTGCTAAAAATAGATCTCTAGAATTCATAAAATACTTCATATGCTCAACACCGCAAATCTAAAATTCAAAAGACATTCATATCTGAAAGTACTCTCAAAATACACAACACAAAACACAATTCACAACCTGCAAATACTAACAACCCTAAGCTCCTCCTGACAATTCACAACCTGCCCGACTATTGGTCTGGGGGGCAATCCCTCCTATTCCTAGGCGGCAGACAGCCGCCCCGTGAGACGATGTGAACGGCGAGGGAGAGGATGGCAGGGAAGCGTCGTTGGGCAAACTGTTTTTCTCCTCTTGTAGTTGGGTTCGGTCGACGAAGACTCCACCAGCTCGCTCTGGCACGACACCCTCACAAACGGCACCCTGCAGATGCTCGATA
>NC_057808.1:496971278-496991005 GCF_018294505.1 Triticum aestivum | reverse complement strand
AGATGGGATCGAGAGGTGGGTGCTAACGAGAGGGAGTGGGGGAGTGGGTGTGATGTGGGGGTTAGGGTTTCAGGGGGGAGTGGATAAGAGGGAGAGGGGGGGCTGGGCCTGTGGTCAGCTTGGCCGAAGCCCAGGGGGTTTCTCTTCTATTTTTTTGGTCTTTTGTTTTTCTCTTTTGTATTTTCTTTCTTTTATTTATTTTCTCTTCTGTTTTAATTCAATTTAAAATATTTATGCATTTTATAAAACTGTGTCTTCTACACCATAATTATCTATGTAATATTTAGTACAAATCAAACATTTTTATTTTAATGTTTGAAAACTTTTGTTATTGACCAAATTTTGAATTTGAATTTTGGACCAGTTTTGATCTAACGATAGATTAGCAACAGTAACGGAGGTAACGTGGCACCATTAGCATGGGATTACTGTAGCTTAATTACCCGGGCGTCACATCTATGTCTGGCTCTGGAGCCCGACTGGCGGAGGCATGACCGGCAACCTCTCCGGATATAGTCCGGCGAGTGTTTTTCATACTAGGAAACATGGGCGTTATTATATTTTAAAAGACGACCACCATGGAGCGGAGTTCTCTTTCGTACCTCTGCGATGGCGTCTCGGTCCTGACCGCCTTCCTTTTAAGCCTACCCGGCTTCGGTGCCCCTTGTTGGGGAGTCACTGCGGGTTCGGCATGGCGTCCCGAAGGCCTTCCCTGTAAGACACCATATGTGTGCGGTAGGTGAAGTGCCGAAAAAGGGATCCTTCTTGGAAGTTAGGGCTCCGGTTCTACTTACATGCGATGCGGGGAGCAGTCCAGGATAATCAGCTATGATGGCCACCAAGGTACCGTCACAACTCAACTGATAGAACGTTCTGTCGATGAGCTCCACAAATGTGTCCGGAACTTCTTCGAGTCCGGGGTCGAGGGCTCGGTCAGGGTCCTCCGGTTGTGGAGACGGGCTGTGGAGCTCCCTCACAGCTTTGCGCAGTTCCTGCTATGAAATAGCAAGGTAAATACTTATGACAAAGAATGCGGAAAGGATTGGAGTGGAAAGTAGCAGCTCGCCCAGCTTGGGGGGTTGTACATGGAGAATCCATCCCGTGGCTTAATACGGACGAACTCTTCTTCTTCTCCTTTATACAAATCAGACAGTATCTTCGCTAGGGCAGCGACGGAGTCCGGACCTTTACGACCGCAGCGGGTGGCATCGTCTTCTCCATTGAAGTGCCACATGGGTTGTCCCCGATATTGAAGTGGCTGCACCCCCCGCATTATACATATGGACATAACCTCGGTTATCGTCAATCCTGATTTAGCCAACATCTCTATCCGGCCTATCAGGTAAAGGACTTCTCCGTTATCTTCCTCCTGGGGGCTCCGAGGGCGCCAGCTGCGGCGTTTCTTCAATGGGGCGTTGTCGAACTCAGGAAGGCCCGTCCGAATAGGGTCTGGAAGGGGGACGTCCTCCATATAAAACCACTCCGAAGTCCAGTCTTCGGACGTCTTCTTCGGGGTACCGGACAGGTATCTGGTCCCGGCGATGCGCCATATTTCGGCTCCACCCACTTGATATATCGACCCCTTCTGTGTACGGGGCACGAGGCAGAATAGCCTCTGCCATAGCTCGAAATGAGCTTCGCAGCCCAGAAACAGCTCGCAAAGGGAGATGTAGCCAGCAATGTGTAATATGGAAGCGGGGGTAAAGTTATGCAACTCCGCTTGCTCCCCGCCATTGTAGCCATAGAACTCCAGGAGCCCGCGGAGGAACGGATGGATTGGAAATCCAGGTCCCCTTAATAAGTAAGGGAGAAGGCATACCCGCTCCCCCTGGATGGGTTAGGGAAGCTCTCCGCTTGCTCCCCGCCATTGTAGGTAGCGAGCCCGGCTCGAACGGGGACCATATACGCTGGAGGGAGAAATCCCTGGGTCTGTAACTCTACTAAATGGCTGTGAGGGATGGAACACTTCTTCCAATCGCCGGGCTTAGGGCTACGGGAGCGAGAGGAGGAGCTGCGATGGCCGGCCATGTTGGAATGGATTTTTTCAGGCGCGCTCCGATGGATACTCGCTGTGGGAGGATGGTGTGATCTGGATCTAAGAATCCCCGTCTCTTTAATAGACGGTTTACTCACATGGCTAGGGTGGCAAATGTAAAAATGCCCTGGCTTCTTGCATTCGCTCGACAAATGGAAGATAGCCATTATTAGCCACGGAAGCCAAGGAGTGCAACATTTATGGGAAGCCGGACACTACACAACAGGTACTCAGAATTTGGAGAAGAACCCGCCTTGCAATGCCGAAGACAATCTGCGCGCCGGACTCATCGTCATTGAAGCCTGGTTCGGGGGCTACTGAGGGAGTCCTGGATTAGGGGGTCCTCGGACAGCCGGACTATATGCTTTGGTCGGACTGTTCGACTATGAAGATACAAGATTGAAGACTTGGTCCCGTGTCCGGATGGGACTCTCCTTGGCGTGGAAGGCAAGCTTGGCAATACGGATATGTAGATCTCCTACCTTGTAACCGACTCTGTGTAACCCTAGCCCCCTCTGCTGTCTATATAAACCGGAGGGTTTAGTCCGTAGGACAACAACAATCATACCATAGGCTAGCTTCTAGGGTTTAGCCTCTACGATCTCGTGGTAGATCAACTCTTGTAATACTCATATATCAAGATCAATCAAGCAGGAAGTAGGGTATTACCTCCATCGAGAGGGCCCGAACCTGGGTAAACATCGTGTCCCCCGCCTCCTGTTACCATCCGCCTTAGACGCATAGTTCGGGACCCCCTACCCGATATCCGCCGGTTTTGACACCGACAGTTGTCCAAGAGCAGCCGTCCGTTCTGCGCCTTCCACAACCTGAATACTCACAACACCAGCGACTGTCAAGAGCTCAGAGCCATTCGCGAAGGACGCTTCGGTCGACGCTCCGAGCGCAGCGACCGGGGCTACGGCTGAGGAGGAGGACGTGGTGGCGGACGCTGGGACGACCGTTTCCCGCGCCAGGAGTGGCGCGACCGGCCTCGTGAGGACCGCTGGCAGGATCAGCCTCACGAGGGCGCCTGGAGGGATCAGCGTTGTGAGGATCGTCCTCAAGGCAACGCCGGACTCCCTTCGCTGCCGCCACCACCAAGAAGGAATGACAAACACCATCAAGACGAGGGGGCTGGGGGCTTCCAGGAACCGCGTGCTATCGCCTGCATCTTGGGCGGAGCCCAGGCCCCAGCCTCGCAGCGTATCTAAAAGCAGTTTGCTCGTGAAGTGAATGCAGCCCTCCCCAAGCTCGAAGCCACACGCCCGCTCAGATGGTCCCAGTGCCCCATCACGTTCAACTCGGCAGATCAGCTCAAGTGCGCAGCTACCGCTGGCGCCCTCCCATGCTTTGCTCCCCAATCATCAGCAGCGTGCAACTTACCAAGACCCTCATCGACGGCGGCGCAGGGCTCAACGTCCTATCTGTCGACACATTTGACAACCTCCTAGTGCCATATGACCAGCTTCAGCCTACCAAGCCTTTCTCAGGAGTGACCGATGGTTCCACCACACCTATAGGGCAGGTCCGCCTCTCTATCACCTTCGGGGAACGCAAGAACTATCGCACCGAGCTCATCGACTTCGACGTCGCGCACATCCGTCTGCAGTACAATGCCATCCTCGGGTATCCAGCCCTGGTCAAGTTCATGGCGGTGACCCATCACGGCTACAATGTCCTCAAGATGCCGAGAAGCGGCGGAATCATCACGGTCCCATGTGAAGAAAGAGATGCGGTGTGCTCCCTCGAGCGTGCCTTCCAAGCTGCAGCAATCGACGACCCCGACAGCAAGGGCGAGGGCCTCCAGAGGCCATCCCCAAGGAGGAGAAGCAGCTGTGTCGTGCTGGACCTAAGGAGGGTGGCGTCGCGGCTGGAACCTCGTCAGGATCAACGCCCGCTCCAGGGGCGCCTCCCTCCATCGCATAGAAAGGCGCGCCCAGCGCCCTCCTCGGGCAGGGCTCGGGGGCTCTCTTCTGGAGGGCCTCAGACCTTGCCAACATCATGAGGGAGGCGCTTGGGCACCACTTGGAGGCGTGCTTCGCGACACGTTTCCCTCAGGAGGGCACAGGGAAAGGATCACCCACCGTTCAGGAGTTCATCACCAAGACCACCCAGTAATTGCAAGACGCAAGGGCCATGTGTGGCAATCGCTGCTCACGAGGTGCAGCTCCCCATCTAGGCGAGGATGCCAGACTGCGCATCTGCATCGATGTTCCAGGGCTCAACAGGAGCTTTTCTGGCCTTCGCGCGTGGGACGCTGCGAGCGCCCACCGCACAGCTACGTTCGCATGCCCTTCGGCCTGCCAAGCGTGTCGTCCGCCTACCAGCGCAACTTGTGGCGCATCCTAGCGGCTCAGGAGGCCAGGCACCACGCCGTCCTGACGGAGATGGAGACGGTCTTCAAGGAACCACCTGAGCCCCCAGAGCCTCCTGAGGCTCAGGGCCCCGGTGGCTCGTGAGGAGCAACCCCTTCACTACGCACCTTCAGCTGCCCCAACTCTCCTTCGTCAACAGAACCAGGTGACATTTTCCAAGTTCATTTAGCTGGAAGCGCCCCTCGGGCCGCATCATTCCCAGGCCGCGTGGGTCCGTCCCTGTGGCATGTGTGACACCCAAATTTTTTATTTTTGGTTTATCAAAATCTTTTATTTGATTTGAGGAGGGTATTTAAATTTTCTTCTAAAGAACTCTCCCTTTAAAAAATTTCCTTTTTATGACAAGTGTTTTGTTTGGTTTGACCCTAGACTTGATTGTTAGTCTTGGAGGTTTTCATCTCATGTTGGCTCAAATGTTTTTCATTTGGAAAAATATATTTGAAAATCTTTTTAAATAGCCCTATGGCAATTGAAGTGATCTTTTCCCCTTTAAAAAATCCCTCTTGCCATGACCCAAGTGGAAATCCCCTCCCAAAAACCTTTCCCCATCTTTGTGTCATGAATATACTTCAAATCCAGCAATTTGAACCTCCCCATAAAATTTTCTTCCATTTAATTCTTATCAAAAATATTTTCTGCCCTCTACTCTAGCTCTTGGAGATTTACAAAGGAGCTACCCTTTCTACTTTGAGTTTTGCCTCCAAACCAATTTCCCTAGCTAGTCCTTAGAGCCCTCAACCAAGATCCATGAAGATCCACAGGTCTCCAGTTCAAATATTTCAAATTGTGCTTGCTGCAAGTTTGGACCATGTTTGCCAAATTTGATGAAATTCAATTGTTTTCTCCTCCTAAAAATCTGAGAAAATTCAGGCAGCCTCTGGATGCATTGAGAGGTCACCTCACCAAGTCCCAGCTCCAGAATTTTTTTTCTTCATGCCAAATCATTTCGTCGAACACCTGATGGGCACTGTTTCTGTCAATGTTCAGAGTTTAGATAAACAGTTTCAGTAAACCACTGTCGTTTTCTTCAGAGCTCGTTCTCGATCTCGCCAGTACCACGGTGGCGCCTTGCTCCCTGTTCCCTCCTTCTTATCCCTGCGCCGCACGATCATCTGGAAGTTTGCGGGTGTCGGCGACGAGCAGGAGGAGGTGCGCCACCCGTGAGCGACGGCAGCAGCGGCTTTGCGGCTGCCAGAGAGAGGCGCAGCGTTGGACGGCGCCGTCCAGCGCCGCCCAAGCCACCGGAGGCCGCCGCGTGGCCATCCACTCACCCGTGCACGCTGCCATCCGTCGTCGTGAACTGCTAGGCGCGGAGCGCGCTCTCTGCCGCCGCCGTGCCCATACGGCCGCCCCGTCGAGGATCGGCGCATTACGCCAAGCTCGACCAAGGTTTAGCGGGGGAACGGCACCAGTGATCCTCCCTGATGGTGCCTAGCCACTTAAAGCCCCTGCCCAACCACTGCCTCGCCGTAATCGCTCGCCGGAGCTATCCCGTTCACGGCCACCCCCTCGGATCGCCTATAAAAAGAGGCCCCGAGCTCGAACTCGAACCCACAACACCCCTACGCACCACCAACACCACGCCAAGCCACTGGAAGAGCCCCGAGGGAGCCTTCTTCCCCAACTCCGGCCGCCTCGACCCGCCACGGGATCCAGCGTGATTCTCTCCCGTGCGTGCACCTCTACCCCTCAGTTCTTGCCAGTAGCTTCCTAATGCGTCCACTCTTCTTACCCGCGCTTCAATTTGGAGTTTGCAGCGCCCACCGGAGTACTCCACCATCGCCCGAACCACCGTCCGCCGGAGAAAGTGTCGCCGTCGACGTGGTGCTCTCCGACGGCCAAGTCCACCACCCACCGACGCGGAAGAACACCCTGAACCTCTTGGTACCCTCCGATCTCTCTGCCTCATCGTGGTTCAACGCCGGCGACCACCGCCGCCTTCGGGCGCCGGCGAGCTCCTTTGGAGTTTTTAAACCTGAAGGGTGGGACCCCCCTGTCAGCCTCTCTTCTTTCCCCCCTCGAACCGTTTTCTGATGGCGCCTTCGGGCAAATGCGCTTTCCCTTTGGGCTGGCGCATTTCTTTCCGAACCGTTTTCTGGTTTTTCAAACAAGTCCCTGGTTCTTTTCTGTTTCATCACAGATCAGTCCCTGGACTAAAACCCTTATAACTTTTAAATAAAAGATGATTTTTGATTGATTTTTTTTCTGACAGTCTTGTATTTTTGTCTAGTTTTTTATAGTATTTATTTGGAAATTTTTTGGAACAATTTTTATTCACGCATCGATTTTCACGTTAGTATACGGTTTCGTTATACCGTAGGTTCCGGAGGAGGTGACGGAGCCGCGAACTTTGCCGAGCTAGAATCCGACTTCTCCGAACCAGGCAAGCTTGTTTGAACCTTTGATATGATAGGTGTTTTGCATGTTTGCTTGAATGGTTTGTGCATGGCATAAGAGCATCGGTGAGTATTACGTTGCATGCAAGGCAACTGACCGTGTGTTTCGAAGTTATCGTGATCTTTGATGAGAGATGACCTGATCATGTGGTGACATGAAAGGTGGTAAGATGGTATTGTTGTAGCATGCCAGTCTTACGTCATCCGATAAACTCCGACGTTAACGTGGTCTGAGTCACGTTATCGTTCTTCCCCTTTCGTGCTGCCACATGTTTTCTGCAACGAATACGGTTTAGTAAGTTGTTAACCTCTTTCCGTGTACACACCAAATAGAGGGGCCGGGATGAGGGTTCCATGGCCCTGGATTAAAGCCAGTCATCCGATCAGGGGGCATGGGTGTTTCCGGTTGGGACCGAGAGGGGGGCACCCCTTAGAGCGCGCGTATATAAATTTGATCCCATGCTACGCGAGGTTGTAGCCTCCCCGTCTCAAAGTTTTTCATGAACATTGCCGAGGGTGATTCCTGGCATCGGAATGTTGAATGGGTGTGTACTGGTTAGATGTGTTTCTCCTAAAACACCGTAAACGGAACTAGTCCCTGTGACTACTGAAATCCGTTGGCTGTGGTTAAAGTACAAACTCTGCAGAGTCAAATCCTTCCGAGTCATCGTGTCCATGGTCAAGGACCATGGCCAGTATATCCATATCCATGTCAGTCCTCGTGGTAAATCCCCGGTGAACAAGCTTGAGTGGTAAACCCGTTTGAATTGTTATTCCTGTGCATGGACTAACCCTTTATTTATCTCGTACCTGAATATTCCCCTGAAATGATGTAAATTCATGAGCTACTGAGATATTAAGTTATGCAATATAAGCCCTTTATGTGATGTCGCTCAGACGTCCGACTGTGGCACTCTTGTCATTTACTTTTGATATAAGCCCTTTACGTGATGTCGCTCAGACGTCCGACTGTGTCACTCTTGTCATTTACTTTCGATATAAGCCCTTTACGTGATGTCGCTCAGACGTCCGACTGTGGCACTCTTGTCATTTACTTTCGATATAAGCCCTTTATGTGATGTCGCTCAGACGTCCGACCGTGGCACTCTTGTCATTTACTTTCGATATAAGCCCTTTATGTGATGTCGCTCAGACGTCCGACTGTGGCACCCTTGTCATTTACTTTCGATATAAGCCCTTTATGTGATGTCGCTCAGACGTCCGACTGTGGCACGCACTGTCATTTATTTTCCATTATAAGCCCTTTATGTGGTGTCGCCTTGACGCCCGACTGCGGCATTGTTATTTCATTTGTATCCTTTCGAGGAGTCATTCAGACACTCGATTGGCCTTCAGTATTACTTTGAGATTTCGGGAGGACTATCGCCCGACTTCCCTTTTATTTCCCATGCATTGCCATCTCGTTGTTTGAGTGCGCTCTATTAATCTGTCATATGCATCATGTTTACATTTGTTATATCTTATGTCCGAACTGTCTTGCGAGTACTTTCATAGTACTCACCTGGCTTGTTGATTTGGCCAGATGTTGACGAAGGTGATCTCATGGATGAAGAGTTTGATAGTGAGTCCGACGCCTAGAGGAATCCCAGTCAGTCCCGTGCGATCCTGGATATTGGTCACTTGTATCACATACGCTTCCGCCACCCACAATAAGTATCCTCGAGCCTCACTCCGACGCTCGAAGAGCTGTTAGTTTCAGGAGTCATGTCACCCGCTTCGCTGTGATATATCCACCACCGCTTTTATTGTGAGTTAGTAGTTATGCCACCCTATCCGCCTTTAAGTATTATTGGCGTGCTTGTAATAAATTGTTGAGCAGTCTCCGCTCAACCTTGTATTATATCTAGTACTCCTGGTTTCTCTTCTGTGATCAAGATATTGTCTACCAGTGAGAAGGATTCTTCTCTATTGGTCCGTAAAAGGGATCGGTTTCTCAATAAATATTTTTATTGGAAAACAGGTCGTGACAAGCTTGGTATCAGAGCCAGGCTGACTGTAGGAAGTCACTAGGTGCGATCGCTAATCGGTTATTAGCGTCTTTAGTGCCTTTTCATTATTTTGCAAATGTAGCTATTTTCTGTTGGTCATCATAAATTTATGATATGACTACTCAGAATTTTTGCCTACTTTTGTAGATGGCTGGCAGCAACTGCGAGACTCGGGTGTTCAGAAATGTGCCCGAGGGGTTTGTCAAACTCCTCGTCTCCATCACCAAGCTCGCGATCGGGCCAGCGACTCGTCCGGAGTTCACGCTTTACCAGCACAAGCTCAGCGACGACGTGTCTATGCACCAGGCCGTGGTGCAATTCAAGGGAGGACGTTCTGCGTCTCGCCACTTCCGTTTTGTGGGGAGGGCCATGCCTACGGAGAGGCATGCCATGCAGATGGCTGCCCGTGAGGCGATAGCTCGCCTTCGGGACATTCTTCCTTCGATGAAGACTCGTCGCTACCGCTACCTCCCATGCCATGTGCCATATACTTGTCACTATGCATTCGCCTGCCATAGGGGAGAGCGAGATGAAGCTATCGAGATGCTTGTTGAGTATCTGAAAGCTCTGGAGGAAGATTTCGACAACCTCGTGGATGATCTTGTGGCTGCCCGGATGGACTTAGTTCGGGGCGGTTCTGCCAGCAGGAAGGAGCTTCTCCACATGGCACCGCCACTGATGTTCGTCTCGTCCTCAGCATCCTATTCACCTGCCATTTTGGCCACCACTCGCCGTCTGCCTACCACTGAGGAGTTCGACCGGGTCATCGCTCCTACTCCAGTCAGAGCTGCACCGCCTGCCGCACCCGCACTACCGCCTGTCGCACCCGCGCCATCACCTCAGCGCAGTGCTACGCGCCTGGAGCATATTAGGGAGGAGGTGGAGGTTGAGTCTCCTGCACCGCTGGGTCTTACCCTCGGCAAGGGGAAGGACATCTTCACCATCTCCGACTGAGTGCGCCTAGTCGCCGCGCGATGTGTCTGCATGTATGATATGTTTTATCTGTACGTTAGTTTGTAGTATTTGTGTGCGCATCATGTAGGGGCCCAGAGGGATGTGCTAGCCTAATAACATGTCAGGAGTGTGTACGCACATCCTGAGTGGTGTATCGTGTGTTTGCGTATCGCGTGTAAGATATGTGCTAAGCAGTCCTTCTCCGTGCGAAATCGTTTATGTTCTTGAAAAATCTTGAGGTCTTTTAAAGATTTCGTATTTGCAAAATTTTGCCTTGTGCCACACAGTTCTTCTCATGAGTTTTGCAAAATAATACCCCAGACTGGAAAATGTCTCGTCCGTGGACTCGTTCCATGCCCAATCAACCAGAAGAAGTTTATGGAACACAGACAAGCAACAACTTCACTCAAGGACAGTCTAGTCAACAGGACAGCGAGGCAGCCTTATCTCAAGTGTGCCGCCTTCTCGAACAAAGCCAGCAGCAACACCAAGAAATGATGAATCACGTCATCAATATGGGAAATCACCGTGAGCCATACCAACCACACTCCAAGTTGTCTGAACTGCAGAAGACACGCCCTCCAACGTTTGCTCACACTGATAGGCCGCTGGAAGCCGATGATTGGCTTCGTGACATCGAAAGAAAGTTGATTATTTCTCAGTGTTCTGATCATGAGAAGGTGCTTTATGCGCCTCACTACCTCACTAGAGCAGCTGCAGCATGGTGGGAGAACTTCCTACACATGCATCCCAGTGAACACAACATCACCTGGGAAGAGTTTAAGGAAGGCTTTCATGGGGCACACATCCCCAGGAGCATCATAAAAATCAAGAAAAGAGAATTTGATGACCTCAAGCAGAGAGGCATGTCAGTGACGGAATACAACAGTCAGTTTACCCAGCTATCTCGTTATGCCTACGACGAGCATACGACTGAGAACAAGAGGATGGAAAAATTCTTGGACGGCCTGGCACTGACACTAAGATGCCAACTGGTCATACACACTTTTCCAGATTTCAAAACTCTGGTTGACAAGGCCATTACTTTGGAGAATGAGCGCCGTAGTCTGGAGGATATTCGTAAGCGAAAGAGGGACAAGACGACTCTTGCTCGCAACAACCGAAGCAAGACTGATGTTCAGAGGAATGAAGCGAGAAAATCCATGACTACTGCTCTAAGGCCAACCAGCCAGTTTCATTCAAGGGACAAGGACTTTACATACCGTCCAGGGGTCACTTGCTATGCTTCTGGTGAAGAGGGGCACTATGCCAAACAGTGCCCAAAGCCAAGGAACTCGGCCCCCAAGCCGAACAATGGTGGGAATAATCCAGCCCCCAAGCGCAACAATTTCAATCCCAACAACAACCACAGGAAGGGTCACGTGAACCATGTGACCAAGGAAGAAGCGCAGAATGCCCCAGACATCGTGCTCGGTACGTTCCCTGTCAACACAGTACCTGCCACGGTTTTGTTTGATTCTGGAGCTTCTCACTTGTTCATTTCGAAGAGTTTTGTTTTGAAACATGGTTTTCCGATACTTCCTTTGGAAAAATCTATGATCATCAAGTCCCCCGGAAATAAGCAGATCACTCAGAGTTACTGCCAAGGAGTGATTATTGAATTCGAAGGACTAAAGTTTCAGGCTAATCTCATCGTGTTGGAAAATAAAGGACTGGATGTCATCCTAGGGATGGATTGGTTGACCACCAACAAGGGATTTATTGACTGTTTCAATCGGACTATAATCCTCACTCACCATCACGGCAAGACAATAAAGGTTACAACCCAAGAGAGACCACGGTCACGGCAACCAAAGTTGAACAAAGTGGACATTTCAGAACTGAGAAAAGTTCCAGTGGTGTGCGAGTTTCCCGACGTATTTCCAGAAGAACTACCAGGCATGCCACCAGACCGAGAGATAGAGTTCAGCATTGAACTAGCACCTGGCACCACTCCCATTTATAAGAAGCCTTATAGGATGGCACCATCCGAGTTGGTAGAGTTGAAGAAGCAAATAAAGGAATTACTGGACAAAGGATTTATTCGAGCCAGCTCCTCACCCTGGGGTTCGCCAGTATTATTCGCCAAGAAAAAGGATGGGACACTGAGATTGTGTATAGACTATCGAGCTCTCAATATGGTCACCATCAAAAACAAGTATCCGATGCCACGGATAAATGATTTATTTGACCAGCTCGCGCAAGCCAAGGTGTTCTCAAAAATTGATTTGAGATCGGGATATCATCAATTGAAAGTACGGACAGAAGATATCCCTAAGACAGCATTCACCTCCAGATACGGATTATATGAGTTCATAGTAATGCCGTTTGGACTGACGAACGCCCCCGCATATTTCGTCCACCTCATGAACAAAGCGTTTATGAAATTCATGGACAAATTTGTTGTGGTGTTCATTGGCGATATTCTGGTATATTCAAGGACACCAGAAGAGCATGCTGAACATCTCAGAATTGTTTTGGGAGAATTAAGGAAACATCAATTGTACGCCAAATTTAGCAAGTGTGAATTTTGCTAAGACAAGTTGGTTTTCTAGGCCATATATTGACCCAAGAAGGCGTGGCCGTAGACCCAGAAAAGGTCAAAGCCATACTTGACTGGAAACCACCAGCCAACGTGACTGATGTACGGAGTTTCCTAGGAATGGCTGGATATTACAGAAGATTTATTGAAGGATTCTCCACTGTGGCGAAACCAATGACACAGTTGCTCAAGAAAGACAAGAAATTTGTATGGACTGATGCATGCGAGAAAAGCTTCCAAGAACTCAAGAAGAAACTAACAACAGCACCAGTTTTGATCGTGCCAGACATACACAAGAGTTTTGAAGTGTATTGTGACGCATCCCGGAAGGGCCTCGGGTGCGTGCTGATGCAGGATGGCAAAGTTGTCGCGTATGCTTCCAGGCAACTACGGAAGCATGAGGTAAATTATCCAACTCATGACTTGGAGCTAGCAGTGGTCATCCATGCACTCAAGGAGTGGAGGCACTTTCTGTTGGGAAATCGTTGTGAAATATATACGGACCATAAGAGCCTCAAATCTATTTTCACACAACCAGAGCTAAATTTACGCCAACGACGCTGGTTGGAATTGGTCAAGGACTATGATGTCGGCATTCACTACCATCCAGGGAAAGCAAATGTAGTGGCAGATGCTCTTAGTCGGAACCCCAGCCCGGGCAATGACAGTCCACAGAACTTGAGGCCTGAGTTTCAGCAGGAGTTCGCTAGACTCAACATGGTGTTAGTCTCTGAAGGCAATGTATCAAATCTGGAGATACAACCCACCCTCATGGAATAAATTAAGAAGGCTCAGCATGGACATCCCAGCATCGAAGGTATAAAGAGGAAGATGAGCCTTGGCAAGGCTTCAGAGTTCGTCACAGACAATGAAGGAATATTATGGTACGGGGACAGACTTTGCGTACCAAACATTGAGGAACTCAAGCAACAAATCCTAACCGAAAGCCACACCGCTCCATACTCGATCCACCCTGGAGGAACCAAAATGTACAAAGACATTCAGGAAAGATTTTGGTGGCACGGTATGAAAAGGGATATAGCCGCATTTATTGCTTGCTGCGATTCTTGTCAGCGCATTAAAGCCGAGCATCAAAAGCCAGCAGGGCTGCTACAGCCAAACATGATACCTGAGTGGAAATGGGATGAAATTGGAATGGACTTCATCGTCGGACTACCTCGATCGCAACGCGGAAATGATGCCATATGGGTCATCACAGATAGGCTAACCAAGGTAGCACATTTCATTCCCGTGAAGACGACCTACTCCACTCAAAGGCTAGCCAAGCTTTATCTCTCCCGTATAGTTTGTTTGCATGGAGTCCCAAAGACTATAATATCCGACCGAGGCACTCAATTTGTCTCTAAATTTTGGGATCACCTACAACAAGCTCTGGGGACGCAACTAGCCTTCAGTACAGCGTACCACCCTCAGACTGATGGACAAACGGAACGCGTAAACCAAATCCTAGAGGACATGCTGAGAGCCTGTGTGCTCACCTATGGATCCAGTTGGGAAGAAAGTTTGCCATATGCCGAGTTCGCTTACAACAACTGTTACCAGGCCAGCCTACAAATGGCACCTTTTGAAGCATTGTACGGGCGGAGATGTCATACCCCACTAAATTGGTCAGAAACAGGTGACAGTCGTATCTTCGGCCCAGACATGCTCAAGGAAGCCGAGGAGAAAGTTAAACAGATCAGGGACAGACTCAAGACAGCTCAAAGCCGACAGAAAAGCTATTACGATCGAAAACATCGTGAGGTCAGCTTTGAACCCAGTGATTACGTATACCTACGAGTGTCTCCTATGCGGGGCCTGCAACGGTTCAAAATTATGGGGAACCTAGCCCCGAGATTTATTGGACCCTTCTGTATAGTCGCACGAAGAGGCACAGTAGCCTACCAGCTAGACCTACCCAAAGAGTTGTCAGACGTCCACAACGTGTTCCATGTCTCACAATTGAGGAAATGCGTGAGCAACCCGGAAAAGCATGTATCTCATGAGAGCATTGATGTGCAACCAGACCTCACCTACAGGGAGCGGCCGGTGAAGATATTGGAAGAGTCTGAAAGGAGGACCCGTCAGAAAACGATAAAAATTTTCAAGGTTCAGTGGAGCAATCACTCCGAGGATGAAGCTACATGGGAAAGGGAAGATTTTCTCCAGGCAGAGTACCCACATCTATTTGAGGATCAGCTGAAATCTCGGGGACGAGATTTTTCCTAAGGGGGTAGGTGCTGTGACACCCAAAATTTTTATTTTTGGTTTATCAAAATCTTTTATTTGATTTGAGGAGGGTATTTAAATTTTCTTCTAAAGAACTCTCCCTCTCAAAAATTTCCTTTTTATGACAAGTGTTTTGTTGGGTTTCACCCTAGACTTGATTGTTAGTCTTGGAGGTTTTCATCTCATGTTGGCTCAAATGTTTTTCATTTGGAAAAATATATTTGAAAATCTTTTTAAATAGCCCTATGGCATTTGAAGTGATATTTTCCCCTTTTAAAAATCCCTCTTGCCATGACCCAAGTGGAAATCCCCTCCCAAAAACCTTTCCCCATCTTTGTGTCATGAATATACTTCAAATCCAGCAGTTTGAACCTCCCCATAAAATTTTCTTCCATTTAATTCTTATCAAAAATATTTTCTGCCCTCTACTCTAGCTCTTGGAGATTTACAAAGGAGCTACCCTTTCTACTTTGAGTTTTGCCTCCAAACCAATTTCCCTAGCTAGTACTTAGAGCCCTCAACCAAGATCCATGAAGATCCACTGGTCTCCAGTTCAAATATTTCAAATTGTGCTTGCTGCAAGTTTGGACCATGTTTGCCAAATTTGATGAAATTCAATTGTTTTCTCCTCCTAAAAATCTGAGAAAATTCAGGCAGCCTCTGGATGCATTGAGAGGTCACCTCACCAAGTCCCAGCTCCAGAAATTTTTTTCTTCATGCCAAATCATTTCGTCGAACACCTGATGGGCACTGTTTCTGTCAATGTTCAGAGTTCAGATAAACAGTTTTAGTAAACCACTGTCGTTTTCTTCAGAGCTAGTTCTCGATCTCGCCAGTACCATGGTGGCGCCTTGCTCCCTATTCCCTCCTTATCCCTGTGCCGCACGATCGTCTGGAACTTTGCCGGCGTCGGCGACGAGCAGGAGGAGGTGCGCCACCCGTGAGCGACGGCAGCAGCGGCTTTGCGGCTGCCAGAGAGAGGCGCAGTGTTGGACGGCACCGTCCAGTGCCGCCCAAGCCACCGGAGGCCGCCGCGTGGCCATCCACTCACCCGTGCACGCTGCCATCCGTCGTCGTGAACTGCTAGGCGCGGAGCGCGCTCTCTGCCGCCGCCGTGCCCGTATGGCCGCCCCGTCGAGGATCGGCGCATTACGCCAAGCTCGACCAAGGTTTAGCGGGCGAACGGCACCAGTGATCCTCCCTGATGGTGCCTAGCCACTTAAACCCCCTGCCCAACCACTGCCTCGCCGTAATCGCTCGCCGGAGCTATCCCGTTCACGGCCACCCCCTCGGATCGCCTATAAAAGGAGGCCCCGAGCTCGAACTCGAACCCACACCACCCCTACGCACCACCAATACCACGCCAAGCCACTGGAAGGGCCCCGAGCTCGAACTCGAACCCACACCACCCCTACGCACCACCAATACCACGCCAAGCCACTGGAAGGAACCCACACCGGAGTACTCCACCATCGCCCGAACCACCGTCCGCCGGAGAAAGTGTCGCCGTCGACGTGGTGCTCTCCGACGGCCAAGTCCACCACCCACCGACGCGGAAGAACACCCTGAACCTCTTGGTACCCTCCGATCTCTCTGCCTCATCGTGGTTCAACGCCGGCGACCACCGCCGCCTTCGGGCGCCGGCGAGCTCCTTTGGAGTTTTTAAACCTGAAGGGTGGGACCCCCCTGTCAGCCTCTCTTCTTTCCCCCCTCGAACCGTTTTCTGATGGCACCTTCGGGCAAATGCGCTTTCCCTTTGGGCTGGCGCATTTCTTTCCGAACCGTTTTCTGGTTTTTCAAACAAGTCCCTGGTTCTTTTCTGTTTCATCACAGATCAGTCCCTGGACTAAAACCCTTATAACTTTTAAATAAAAGATGATTTTTGATTGATTTTTTTTCTGACAGTCTTGTATTTTTGTCTAGTTTTTTATAGTATTTATTTGGAAATTTTTTGGAACAATTTTTATTCACGCATCGATTTTCACGTTAGTATACGGTTTCGTTATACCGTAGGTTCCGGAGGAGGTGACGGAGCCGCGAACTTTGCCGAGCTAGAATCCGACTTCTCCGAACCAGGCAAGCTTGTTTGAACCTTTGATATGATAGGTGTTTTGCATGTTTGCTTGAATGGTTTGTGCATGGCATAAGAGCATCGGTGAGTATTACGTTGCATGCAAGGCAACTGACCGTGTGTTTCGAAGTTATCGTGATCTTTGATGAGAGATGACCTGATCATGTGGTGACATGAAAGGTGGTAAGATGGTATTGTTGTAGCATGCCTTTCTTACGTCATCCGATAAACTCCGACGTTAACGTGGTCTGAGTCACATTATCGTTCTTCCCCTTTCGTGCTGCCACATGTTTTCTGCAAAGAATACGGTTTAGTAAGTTGTTAACCTCTTTCCGTGTACACACCAAATAGAGGGGCCGGGATGAGGGTTCCATGGCCCTGGATTAAAGCCAGTCATCCGGTCAGGGGGCATGGGTGTTTCCGGTTGGGACCGAGAGGGGGGCACCCCTTAGAGCGCGCGTATATAAATTTGATCCCATGCTACGCGAGGTTGTAGCCTCCCCGTCTCAAAGTTTTTCTTGAACGTTGCCGAGGGTGATTCCTGGCATCGGAATGTTGAATGGGTGTGTAATGGTTAGATGTGTTTCTCCTAAAACACCGTAAACGGAACTAGTCCCTGTGACTACTGAAATCCGTTGGCTGTGGTTAAAGTACAAACTCTGCAGAGTCAAATCCTTCCGAGTCATCGTGTCCATGGTCAAGGACCATGGCCAGTATATCCATATCCATGTCAGTCCTCGTGGTAAATCCCCGGTGAACAAGCTTGAGTGGTAAACCCGTTTGAATTGTTATTCCTGTGGATGGACTAACCCTTTATTTATCTCGTACCTGAATATTCCCCTGAAATGATTTAAATTCATGAGCTACTGAGATATTAAGTTATGCAATATAAGCCCTTTATGTGATGTCGCTTAGACGTCCGACTGTGGCACTCTTGTCATTTACTTTTGATATAAGCCCTTTACGTGATGTTGCTTAGACGTCCGACTGTGGCACTCTTGTCATTTACTTTCGATATAAGCCCTTTATGTGATGTCGCTCAGACGTCCGACTGTGGCACTCTTGTCATTTACTTTCGATATAAGCCCTTTATGTGATGTCGCTCAGACGTCCGACTGTGGTACTCTTGTCATTTACTTTCGATATAAGCCCTTTATGTGATGTCACTCAGACGTCCGACTGTGGCACGCACTGTCATTTATTTTCCATTATAAGCCCTTTATGTGGTGTCGCCTTGACGCTCGACTGCGGCATTGTTATTTCATTTGTATCCTTTCGAGGAGTCATTCAGACACTCGATTGGCCTTCAGTATTACTTTGAGATTTCGGGAGGACTACCGCCCGACTTCCCTTTTATTTCCCATGCATTGCCATCTCGTTGTTTGAGTGCGCTCTATTAATCTGTCATATGCATCATGTTTACATTTGTTATATCTTATGTCCGAACTGTCTTGCGAGTACTTTCATAGTACTCACCTGGCTTGTTGATTTGGCTAGATGTTGACGAAGGCGATCTCATGGATGAAGAGTTTGATAGTGAGTCCGACGCCTAGAGGAATCCCAGTCAGTCCCGTGCGATCCTGGATATTGGTCACTTGTATCACATACGCTTCTGCCACCCACAATAAGTATCCTCGAGCCTCACTCCGACGCTCGAAGAGCTGTTAGTTTCAGGAGTCATGTCACCCGCTTCGCTGTGATATATCCACCACCGCTTTTATTGTGAGTTAGTAGTTATGCCACCCTATCCGCCTTTAAGTATTATTGGCGTGCTTGTAATAAATTGTTGAGCAGTCTCCGCTCAACCTTCTATTATATCTAGTACTCCTGGTTTCTCTTCTGTGATCAAGATATTGTCTACCAGTGAGAAGGATTCTTCTCTATTGGTCCGTAAAAGGGATCGGTTTCTCAATAAATATTTTTATTGGAAAACCGGTCGTGACAGCATGTATCCCTTTTTATGTTTTCAGCTTACCATGTCGGGAGCGCCCCTCGGGCTGCATCATCCCTGCTACCTCTTGATCACTGCGTTAGTTTTCCCTTGAAGAGGAAAGGGTGATGCAGCAAAGTAGCGTAAGTATTTCTCTCAGTTTTTGAGAACCAAGGTATCAATCCAGTAGGAGGCCACGCACGAGTCCCTCGCACCTACACAAACAAATAAATCCTCGCAACCAACGCGATAAGGGGTTGTCAATCCCTACACGGTCACTTACGAGAGTGAGATCTGATAGATATGATAAGATAATATTTTTGGTATAAAAGATGCAAAGTAAAGAAAGTAAAATAAAAACGGCGCTAGAAATAACTTGTTGACGGAAGATTAATATGATGGAAAATAGACCCGGGGGCCATAGGTTTCACTAGTGGCTTCTCTCGGGAGCATAAGTATTTACGGTGGGTGAACAAATTACTGTTGAGCAATTGACATAATTGAGCATAGTTATGAGAATATCTAGGTATGATCATGTATATAGGCATCACGTCCGAGACAAGTAGACTCCTGCCTGCATCTACTACTATTACTCCACACATCGACCGCTATCCAGCATGCATCTAGAGTATTAAGTTCATAAGAACAGAGTAACGCTTTAAGCAAGATGACATGATGTAGAGGGATAAACTCATGCAATATGATATAAACCCCATCTTGTTATGCTCGATGGCAACAATACAATACATGCCTTGCTGCCCCTACTGTTACTGGGAAAGGACACCGCAAGATTGAACCCAAAGCTAAGCACTTCTCCCATTGCAAGAAAGATCAATCTAGTAGGCCAAACCAAACTGATAATTCGAAGAGACTTGCAAAGATAACCAATCATACATAAAAGAATTCAGAGAAGATTCAAATATTGTTCATAGATAAACTTGATCATAAACCCAAAATTCATCGGTCTAAACAAACACACCGCAAAAGAAGATTACATCGAATAGATCTCCACAAGAGAGGGGGAGAACATTGTATTGAGATCCAACAAGAGAGAAGAAGCCATCTAGCTAACAACTATGGACCCGAAGGTCTGAAGTAAACTACTCACACTTCATCGGAGAGGCTATGGTGTTGATGTAGAAGCCCTCCGTGATCGATGCCCCCTCCGGCGGAGCTCCGGAACAGG